>NW_007727556.1:147445-150487 GCF_000696425.1 Galeopterus variegatus
GGAGAGTGTGGTGTTGACAACACCAAGTCAAGGGTTAAGATCCCCTTACCAGTCATCTTTTATAAACAAACAAACAAACAAACACAAACAAACAAATGAAGGCAGTGCAGACCATGGCCCTTCCCTCCCTTCCCCACTCAATAGCGAATGTGGGGCCAAGGCCTGTGTCTGTGCCAGGCACCACTCTCAGTGCTAGAGGATACATAAGTGAGCAATTCTGAGGAAATTCCCTACCCCCATGGAGCTTGCCTTCTAGTTGGGGGGATAAGCAGGCAAGTAAATATACAGAATGTCAGGTGATGGATGCTATGGAGAGAACAGGGAGCGGGGAGTAGAGAGTCTGGAGAGAAAATGGGAGGTGCTGCATTTTAAATAAAGGAGTCAGAGAAAGCTTGATCAAAAAGGGAATGTTTTGGTAAAGACCTGGAGGTGAGGCAGCAGGCCTGTGACATAGGGGCAGGAGGCACTGGGCAGAGGGCATAGCAAGTGCAAACGTCCTGAGGTGGCAGCGTCCCTGCAAGCTCAAGGAGCAGTGAGGAGGCCAGTGAAATTGGAAGGGAGGTGAGGTCAGGGTGGGGTGGGGGCCAGATGGTGACGGATAGTGCAGCCATGGTGAAGACTTGGCTTTTCCTCAGAGTAGGGGACGCTGGAAGGTTTTGAGGAGAAGGAGCAGGATATGACTTGCCTTTTTAAAGGATCTGTCTAGAATAGACTGAATGGGGGCAAGTGCAGAATCAAGCTGGTTAGGAAGTGAATGCAGCACCCTGGTGAGAAAGGACTGCCGGACCAGGTTGTGGCCGTGGGGGCAGTGAGCAGCAGCGGGTTCTGGATATTGATTTTGAAGGTGGAACCACAGGATAGTGCTGAGGATTGGGTGAGCCTGGGAGACAGGAGTCAAGGATGACTTTTTTTTTTTCTGCCTGTGCATCCAAATGGATGGCCTTGCCGTAAGTGATGAGGCGAAGGCTAGTTGGAGTCAGTTTGCAGGGTGCTATGAGACGGGGATTCTACTTGGGGCTTATTAAGTTTGACATGTCTTTAGATATTCAAGGAGAGATGTGGAGTGGGTAGTTGAATATACAAATTTTTATTTTTATTTTTGGAGGCTGGCCAGTGTGTGAATGTATAGATATAGAGTTCAGAGGAAAGGACTCAGCTGGAAATACAAATTTAGGGGTCCTCAGGCTACACCTGACATTTAAAGCTAGGAGACTGGAATTCCCAAGGGAGCAAGTACAGATGCGGAATCTGGGGGCCACCCCAACATTGAGGCTGGAGAGACTGGGAGGAGCCAGGCGGGAGACCAAGGAGGCGCAAAGCCAGAGGGAAATGCCCAGGGAGGTGTCCTGGCGACCGAGGGAGGGGTGTGTCCGAGCAGGCGGGCATGAGCGAGGGTGCACCTGCCGCTGTGGTCATGTGGACGAGCAGTACGAGCCCCTGGACTTCAAGGGAGGAGGGTGCGGGCGGCTGTGGCACGGGAGCTCCGTGGAGTGCTGGCAGCAGCAGGCTGACTGGGACGGGATCCAGAGAGACCAGGCAACTTCAGACTGGTGAGAGGGGAGGAGAGCAGGGAAGCCAGTCCTGGAGGGGAGTAGGGGGACAGAGAGCACTTTTCTGTTTTATTTGTATAGTGATAGGAATGCTCCATAGAGCTAGAGAACCTGAAGATGCAGGAAGGAGGAGATTCGTGTAGCCTCGCCCTCGCATGGGAAAAGGGGCTGGGCCTGGTGCCCCCAGGGAGGAGTTGGGCTCAGGTGGGAGCGCCCAGCCTTACAAGAAGGAAGGGGGGCAGGGAGATGAGGCAGAAGGTGGGCGTCTTCCTCTGATGTGAGATAGGAAGCAAGGCCATCAGCTGAGCGTGAGGGTGGGGAGGGGGAAGGTGGGCAGCTAGTGAGAGAACAAGGGGACCAGGGGACAGAGAAGGGTGGCTGGGGGACGCTGGCAGCTCACCTGAGTTTGGGGATCATGAATTTAAAGTGTGATCAGGCAGCATGTTTATGTGTTTTTCTACATCAAAAATGTCAGTGAAAACATCCACAGTACATCCATATTATATTAGTCTGTTTATGTTGCTTATAACAAAATACCTGAAACTGGGTGACTTATAAAGAAAAATGACATTTATTGCTTACAGTTTCTGAGGCTGGGAGGTCCAAAGTCCATCTGGTGGTGGCGACAGTGACCCAGGGGTCTCACATTGCAAGATGGTGGAAGCAGAGAGAGACCAAGAGAAAGACAGACTCTCCTCTTCTTTTAAAGCCCTCAGACCTGACCACCATTTTTAATCCATTCACTACTGCAGGGTCCTACAATCTAATCACCTCTTCAAGGCTCTGCCTTGAATTAGCATAATAGGATTTCCCACCCTATTAACAGAGAGTGTGCTAAGTTTCTAATACATAAAACTGGGGAGACACAATTCAAGCTTCAGTGAGTTTTGGGGGGACATAATTCAATCCTCTACACATATGTTTTTATTTGAAGTTTAAGAAATGCTTAAGGAATATACCAAAACTGATTCCCTGCTTTGACGGACCAACTGCTAGGCCGAGTCACACAAAGAAGAGGTGTCTGCTCTAGTAAGATGCTGTCGTTTTGAGCTCCTGCCCTGTTCCAGGCATGGTGCAGGCAGAGTCTCTGTTGTGCTTCTCCAGCTGTGCAAATGGCATTATGCCTATTTCACAGAGAACACTGCACTGAGAGGGTAGGTGACTTGCTCAGGCTGCTGGTGGTGGAGTCAGGACTGTCAGACTCTGAACCCAGTGCTCTCTGCCTCCCCAGGAGTGCCAAGTCATACCAGATACATCAGAAGGTCTGGCGGACCCAGTGTGCAAGTAGTGGCACCTGGGGGAAGGAGAGGGGGCCATGGAGAAGGGAGGGCACTGCAGGCAGGGGCAGTGACACGAGCAAGAACAGGCCGAGGGCTACGGTGACATCTGATGAGGTGGTGGTGTGCGGGAGGCCCACTCTCCTGGACTTCCGTCAGGCACTCTGTGCTGCATCTCTAAGTAGCTTTTCTCCCACCTTCACAGAATGTTTACT
>NW_007727556.1:151105-161922 GCF_000696425.1 Galeopterus variegatus
ATGGAGAAGGGAGGGCACTGCAGGCAGGGGCAGTGACACGAGCAAGAACAGGCCGAGGGCTTCGGTGACATCTGATGAGGTGGTGGTGTGCGGGAGGCCCACTCCCCAGGACTTCTGTCAGGCACTCTGTGCTGCATCTCTAAGTAGCTTTTCTCCCACCTTCACAGAATGTTTACTCCACCTGCATAGCTGGTGGAAATGGCCCCTGACCTGTCCAGGGAGACATCCGGACCACAGTAATCCTCGACTTGCCTGCCATTTCTCCAGGTGGGGGGCCGTTTCCATCTGAGAAAGCATTTCTGCAGCAAGCCAAGCGTGACTCCATCGAAAACCCATGGCCCGTCCTCAGCTTCTCACAAACCTGCAGATCTACCACTTTTAGAAGGCAAAAGGCCCCATGTAACTAGAACTGTTATTCACAGTGCAGGAGAATGGCCAGGAAGAGACTTGAGGAGTTCTGAACCCCAGTCTTGTTCCAATTTGCAAACCCCCCAAATTTTGTATAAAACCTGCTTTGAGACTCAGGCACAAAAACTTGGCAGGAAACAGTTGCGGGTGAGGGTGGGTAGTAACAGAATGCCCCATCTGTCCCTGAGGAGTGGCCCTCAGGGACAGAAATGACCTCTTCTAGAAACTGCTTTTCTTCCTTGGGATGAAATTACTTATGCATTCTATGCATTCCTTTTCCTTACTTTCCTCAACCCTCCTTGTAAAGTAAAGCAAAAGACAACATGGTAAAGTGAAACAAATCCCAAAATGTGTTCCATGTGTTCCATGGGGCCCGAGTCTCAGGGTATCAACAGAAACTATGTGCGTGTATGCACACACACAGTGTTTCTGTGATCAGGTCCCTAGTTCTGAGCTCTGGTAGCCTCCTCTGTTTTTCCTCCTTAGTACTAATCACAGTTTGTAAGTAGGTATTATGCAGGTAATGACCTTCCCCTTCTAGAACATATGCCCCATGAGGTCAGAGACCAGGTCTGTTTGGCTCATTCCTGTATCCCTAGTGCTTAGCACAGAGTCAGGTATATAACAGGTGCTTGGTTGATCAGTACTGATCAGCAATAATTCGAACATCTGGTTCTCTTTCACGTGTGGATGGTCTGTTTGGCTCATTCCTGTATCCCTAGTGCTTAGCACAGAGTCAGGTATATAACAGGTGATTGGTTGATCAGTACTGATCAGCAATAATTCGAACATCTGGTTCTCTTTCACGTGTGGATAAGAAGACAAGCACCTTAACAGCCTCAAGGACATCCTTCCATAACAGCACCATTTGTGTGCAGATTTGGAAATCTGACTCCTGAAGAGCAGACTAAGTCAAATTCAGGACATGTTTCTTCATATTGCTGATTTTAGAAAACTTCTGTACAAGAAGGTTAAATGGAAAAATGTTTTTGATGCTTTAAGGGTTCCCAGCATGGGCTCCTGACCAAAGCCATCCCCTTGCAGAATTCCCCTTGTGCATTTGGAGAGTGTGTCTGCTTAGCTTACTGTGATGTCCACAGGACCTGGCAGAGCAGGCGATCCATAGTTACCAGATAATGGGGTACATAAGTTTGGGGTAAAAGACAAACTGCCTCCTTCATGAAAATTTACACTGCCTGTCAGCACTTTAGATGCTCAGAAACCCTATAGAGACACCTGCTTGGCTTCACAGGCTGGCGCTCTGCAGGCAAATGGCTTGGCCTTTAATCCCCGCTCTGCCTCTTGCCAGCTGCGTGTTCTTGGGCAAGTTGTGTCCCCTCTCTGTGCCTTAGTTCCTCACCTGTAAAATGCAGTAGTACCCATCTCATAAAGTGGTTGGGAGATAAAATTCATTACTCCATGTCAAACACTTGGCACATAGTAAGCCCGGAAGTGTTAGCCGCTACGGTACAGGTGATTACAAGGACACGTGCAGTACCCAGGGGAACCAGTTCCGCTGAACCCGTTTGGCAAATGCTGGTGACCTGGAAGAAATGTTAGAAGGGTTTTCATTCCATGTCTGTCACAGCCTACCTGTGAGCCTGTGAGCTCCCCAAGTAACATCTGGCTGGGCCAGGTGTCTGTTCCCCACCGAGAGGGAGCCTGTTGGAAAGGCTTCCACTCAGGAAAAGAGTAGTTTGCAAACCATATGGAGTGCAGGATCCTGGCGAGGACTGAGCAGCCCAGAGTGAGGTCAGAGGCCTGGGTCCGAGTCATGTAACATCTGCAGCCTCCTTGGTCTCTTCGTGTGTGTAAAATAGGCTGCTCTGTGCCAGCCCTAGCTGCCCTACAGCCTGTGTGAAGTCAGCCAGGATGGAGGGGGAGGCTCGGAGGACCATGGGGCAGGGAGGGGAAGACGGTGCATGAGCAGACCCTGCTACCCGATCTCTGCCCCTTCTAAGGATAAGGCCTCCAGTCCCACAGCCTGTGGTGCCCTTTCCCACGAGTAGCATTCCGGCAAATAAAAGTGAGCATGCCTTTCCCGTGACAGTGCCAGCCCTGCATCTGTACCCAGGCTTCCTGTGACAAGCTGGGTGAGACCCTTTGGGTAGCAAAGCAGCCCCCTGAGCTCCCACAAAACCTATGGAGGCAGGAGCAGAAGGCCCTGCAAGCAGCAGCTGCCTCAACCCTGGCGTCCTTGGAACTGCTCCTGAATTACATTGTCTCTCAACCTGGGCATCAGTAATCAAGTTCTAGAAATCCTGAACCAGGTCAGATGCCACGTAAGGTTTAAGAGACTCTCACTCCAAACAACGTGAGGGTTGAGCTCGGTTTACTTTGCCCTTAGAAGGTACCTAATCTTTTTCACTCCTTTGGCCTAGATCATCTTTAAAAGACAGGGTAGTCATAAAAATGAAGTCCTAGTGTCCTTACAGACTTCTGCCATGTGGAAGAGCATCTATGTCTGGATCTTCTGGGAGACCCACCGGTCTCTTGCTGTCCCCAGTTGGGGACCTGCTCTTTTTTTTTTTTCCTTTTTGTCTTTCTTCGCGACCGGCAACGGGATCGCAACCCTCGGTGTTGCGCCTGCACCATGCTCAACCAGTGAGTGGACCAGTCTCTATATGGGATCCAAACCCTCGGCGGGAGCGCTGCACTCTACCGAGTGCGCCACCGGGCTGGCCCAGGGACCTGCTCTTTGTACACTCATCAGTCTTGATGCACTTGTGTCTGTTTGTGTTTTCCTTTTGGCTCCCCTCCCATGCTTAGAAGTCTCCTTTTGCAGTCTGTTTTGGCTCAACTGGAGGGGAAAAGAAGGAACAGGAGTGGGGACACGCCAGCACTGGGTGGTGCAGGAGAGCAGCATAGTGAGAGGTGTAAATGCGGGAGGGAAGGAAGCCGACGGAGCCACTGCTCCACCCTGCTGGGGCTCCTCCTGCCCCGGTGGGTCACATCATAGGCAGTGACTGTGTTTCCTGCAGGGATGATGTCCACAGAATTGTAAAAATGGGGACCTCGTCCCGCAGTTTGGGCGGGATGTTGGCAATGAGAGAAAACTTGAAGGAAGCCACTTCCTTGGAGGATTTGGTTTTGGACAATGCAGATGGGCACGTTTGGGGGTTGAACTGCACCAGGAGCCTGGCTCCGTGTTTGCTATTCATTTGCCCAGGGCACATTCTCTGAGCATCTCCGCAGTGGCAGGCTCTGTGGTGAGAAGTGAGTAGACTCCGACTGTGCGCTCCAGGGGCTTCCAGTCCAATGGGCGAGGCAGGCAGGTAGAGACAGCCGCAGAGAGCTAAACGCCCTGGCTGGAGTGGCACTGAGAAGGGTGCCTGCCTCTCAAGGTTCCTTTCCCGTGTCCCCTGGGGCTTTGCCATACCCTTCCTCCCCATCATTAGTGTCCCCAAACAAGCAGTGAGCACAGTCCTGTTTCCTCCTCCCAAGAACACCTGGCACTGTGACCACGAGTGAGTGCCTTGTTTGCCCTGGTTTGGTGTCCTCGTCTGAAGGGGCAGGGCTGCTTGCCCTAGCCTCTCAGGTCCCCTGCACGTCTCCTGTCCTGAAAGGAAGGGACGCAGCCCCGGTGGGGATTTCCCGCTGGCTGCTCCCTTTGGCTGAGGTCATCACAGGTCGGGCTGGGCCAGCCTTCCTGTTCACTGGGTTGGGTGTGATGAGCTTGTCACAGGCTGGGCATTTGGAGTTCCAGCCTAACAGGTTTTGGAAACTCATGGCCTCTGAAGACCTCAGAACCTGGCTCAGAAGCCCACAAGGCAGGGGCATGGTTGGTCTCTTGGGAGCATGGAGGCCAAATCAGGTGCCCAGCACTGGGCCGTGGCCTCCCTCAGGGCTCATGGGAAGGAGGAAGGTTTGTCTACTCAGAGGCAGCCTTCAGCCCTGGGGTCAGATCTGGGTATGAATCCTGCCTCCCTCCCTCCCACTTTTCCTTCCATTCACACCTCTCTCTGTGACCTTAAAAGAGTTACTTCACCTCTCTGTGCTGCTGTCCCCTCAGCCACAAAAAGGGCCTAATAACCCATCTCATGTGGTTACAGGGAAGATTAAATAAGAAACCACAGAAGCACCACTACCTGGGCCCCATGTACTGACTCCTCACATGTCAGCTGCTGTCATCCCCACTGTCACCACCAGTGTCACTGGAGGGCTCTGGTTTCACACCTTTGCCCCTGTCCCCTGAGGACCACTTACATTTTGTCCCCTCAGCCGCACATTTGGAGAGACTGATCTACAGGACTTCACGAGGCACTAGCTTCTACGCCAGACTTTGGGACCAGCCCTCGTACCCACTGCGACCTAACACGTGGCCTGCACTTGAGACTGTGGAAAGTGTCCCCTAGCCCCATCCGCCTCCACTGCAGTGCACAGATGCCTCTCCCAGGGAGCTGGGGGGGTCGGCTGGGGTGGAGCATCCTGCATTTCTAACAAGCTCCCAGGGAATGCCCCCCATGCTGCTAGGTCTGGGACCATGCTTTGAGTAGAAGGATCTAGACTGGTGGCTCACAAAGTCGGCCTTTAAAATTCCCAGTGCCCGGGCAGTACCCCAAACCAACTAAATCAGAATCTCTAGGAGTAGAGAGTGGGTATCAGGATTGTTTTAATCTCCCCAGGGGATTCCAGTGCGCGGGCTCCTCTGAGCTGATGTGGTTCTGGCACAGAACGGACTCCCAGCTTCTTGGGTGGCCTGTGCAGCTGTCCTGTGGGCAAATGGTCAACCTCATCTGGCTTTGGAATATTGAAAAGATCTCCTCAACCCCCACTACTGTAAGGACTGTGTCAAGGAGGGGCCACAGGCTTTGGTGTCAGCGGTCCTGGGTTCAAGTCTTCACTGCTTCCCTTGTTGGCTGACAGTACTTGGGCATCCAGCTTCTTCCCCTCCGCGAACCTCTGTCCTGTCCTCTGTAAAACGGGGATCACCGCAGGCTCTGCCTCGCAGGGCCGCTGGGGGGTTTGAGGAGCTCCCATGAAGTCCCCGAAGTAGCTCCCAGCACATCGTAAGTGCTCAGTGAAGGACGCTGTAACATTTCCTTCCCCCTGGCTGGTCATCCTCATTTTACAGGCGACACTGACGGTGGCATTTTCCAGAGGCCACACAGCAAGTCAGTGATGGAGTTAGGGTGAAACTCTGGGCTCCTAAATCCCAGTGCCAGCCCGTCTTCCTTCCAGTGCCTGCCTCGCTTCTCCCTTCCTTTTGTCTTCCCACCCCTGACCCCCAGCCTGGGGGCTTGACTGGAATGGGAGGGCCTCCCTGGAGCACATGGGGCTGCCCACTTTGGGAAGGTCGCTCCTGCTTTGGATGCCAGCCATTCCTGGAAGCGGCTCGTGGCTGGTGGCTCCCGCAGCTCCCACCTGTGGCTGTCACCCAGCCTCCGGGGAATTTCCACATCATCTCGGGCTTGTCTTGCCTTGGCACCAGCTCCCATACCCTCTGCCTCTCCCCTGCCTCTGGCAAAAGTGCAGAACATCAGGCAGTGACTTCCAACGACTTGCATGCTGAGAATTTATGGAGAGTTGTGTAAGACTTGCAGCCGGCTACGTGGCCTCACCCGCTTTGAGGATGGCTGTTCCAGGAGCTCCCTCCTGCCCAGTGCTGGGGGCAGAGGCGTGAGGAGAGAGCTGGGCAGGCAGGTGGGGCCCGTGGAGCCCTGGAGAGCACGTGTCTGTCCTTCGAGAGCCGGCAGCTCGTCTCCTCCCAGACCCCTTCCCCTCTGCCCTCCTGCACAGTTCTCTGGATCCCACCCTCAGTTCCTCTCCTTCCCTCCTCTCTGGGACTCACTTTCAGGCATTTGTCTCGGCCACCAAATCTGCGGTTACCCGGGTTAACAGCAGCCTGTGGGACGCTCATCAGTCTTCATGTTTCCGGCCCGCGGGCCGCAGTGGATGATCATCCTCCTCTTCCTTGAAATGCTTCCCACCTTGACACCACTCCCTCCAGGTCCTCTCAGCTGCTCGTTCCCCCCTCCCCTCGGTGATCTTGTGCCACCCCATGCGTTAAATATCACCTTGACGCTGACAAGCCCCAAAGTCATATTCTTATCAGAATCTCCTTTCAACCACCCACCTGACATCTCCCTTGGGTGTTAGTAAACATTTCAAGTTTAATCCTTCCCAAACTAGACTGTCTGTCCCCAAAGCCTCCTTCCCCCACCGTCCTCCCCACCTCGGCTGAATGGAAACCGTCCTGCTCCAGAGTCGAGGGGGACTCCAGGGTCTCTCACGCCCTGCATCCCGTGCAGCTGTGGACCCCGTCAGCACCACTTCCCAGATGCACCCAAAATCCACAACTTACCACACCTCGTCCTCCAAACCGCCGTCATCTCTCCCTGGATGGTGGCAGTCGCCTCCTGACTGGTCCCCCCAATTCCATTCCTGTCAACTCATGCTCCATGCCTAGCATAACGGCCACATCGGGTCCTGTCACCCCTCTGCCCAGCAGGACAACTCGGTTTCCACCTCGCTCAGGGGCTTATGAGACCCTCCCCTCTGCCCCCTCTCATGTGTCTGACATTCCAGGCAAGTCTCACCTCAGGGCCTTTGCACTTGCTGTTCCACCACCAGGAACAGCTTGAATGTCCAAGTGGACTGACCCCCGCCCCCTCCAGGTCTCGGCTCCTGCTGCTGCTGCTGCTCTGAGCTCTTCCTCCAAGCTCCGTCCTCTGCTTCATTTTTCTCCGTCACCATCACCATCACTGTGGTCTGACGCGCCACTTGTGTATTTATTCACTTTCCGTCTCCGCTGGGCTTGCCAGGCTCTGTGGCCCTCTTGCTCTCTGCTATATCCCCAGTGTTCCCACCATGTCAAGGAATAGTGACTGTTCATCGCCAGGGCTGGGATGGAGAGGCTCTCAGGAGATGGGGGAGGGGCGGGCACTGCCTCCCCAAATGGTGGCGATTGGGGGCATTCCTCATGCTGGCCGTGTTCCCTCACCTGCGGGCAGCCATGTGTATAGCATGTGTCCCCAGCCTGACCAGTGGAAGTGGTCTCTTGTTTCAACATGCTATTCTTTGTCAACATTGGGGAGAGTGGGCATCTTTCCACATTGGTTGGCATTTGCATTTCTCTGTGAATTACCTCTTCATGTCATTAAATTATTTGTTCAAGGATTGGGTATTCTTTGTTTATTCTTTTTTTTTTTATCTCATCATTTCCTTAGTTTTTGTTTTTTGTTGTTGTTTCAATTTAGCTCCTTGGTTCCAGCCATCCCCCATCCCTGGGAAATCCCTGGAGATGGGAGGCTCAGGTGCTGGCCACCACTCTGTGACGTCACCTTCCCCTTGACACCCCAAGGGCTAGCAGTGTTTGAGCACCAGGATAAGGGGACGGTTTCTGCTTCCTCTCGGGTCTCCATTAACTCGTGGGAGGCATCCCAGGCAGATGAGCAAGTCTGAGTTCGGTCCTTAGCACCCTTGTCTTGCTCTCTGTGCTTGGGACTTGAACTGGAACCTTCCACCCTTGGATCCTTCTCAATGCTGTGCCCACATCACCTTTCCCCATCTTCTCCCCCACCCTGTCCTTCCCTCCTGTTTCTTCAGTTTCAATTTCTTGTGTGTATTTCAGTGTATCCAGAGCATTCCTTTATTGGAAACTGCTGGGGCTGAACGAGGACATGGTTGTTTGGGACAGGAGCTCTGTCCTGGCCTCATGCTGGCACCCAACTTCCTCTGAAAAAACTCAGCATTTTTCCTCTTTAGCTACACTAAGTCACATGTAAACTACTCCATATGTAGAGAACTCGATATGTTTTATTCACCAAAACTTCTGTTGGTAAAGCACGTGGCACATAGTAGACACACAGTCCATCCAAAGAATACCCATGCAATGGCCTAGGAGCAGGGACGCATCAGTGACAAGACAGCTCCCGATCCTCCCCCTTATGGAGCCTGCTAGATAGACAGTAAACACCCAGGTGAATACAGAGCCTGCAAATAGTAATGAGTTCAACCAAGGAAGCAGAACAGATTGGACATGGGGAGTTTCAGGTGAGGGGCTTTGCAGTTTCAAACAGAGTCCTCAGGGGAGGCTCAGTGCAAAGGAGACATTTGAGCAGAAGCTTGAGCAGGAAGGGGGTGAGCCATGTGATCACCTGGGGGAAGAGCAGCCCAGGGAGAGGGAACAGCACAGCCAGTGCCAAGTCCCGAGGCAGCAACAGCCATAGGAAAGATACATGGTTGAATGAAAGAATGAATGGGCCCTCGAGGCGTGGCCTTCTAACTGTCAAGGGATTCTGACCGTTCAGAAATTGTAATCCAAAGGAGACGTTGCTCCAAAGGTCACCAGTTCTGAGCCCTTTCTATGAGCCAGGTGTTTTAGATCCTTCCCCATTTGTAGAGGAGATCCCCCTGTGCTTTCAAAGTCCATGATTTTTTGTTGTATGTAAGTGAAATTTTTAGAAATGTTCCTCCTAGGGAGGCAGTGGAGCACATTCTGCACGTGGATGGACAACTCCAAGCAAAGTCTGGGTGGAGCATGGAGCACAGAGCGGGCCCCTCCCAACCCACCAGCGGTTTTTAAGTCAAACCACTTTGTAAGAAAATCTGATAAATGTAATGCTGATTTCCCTGCTTTCTAAATGCAGTTGGTACGGACCTTGTTCCGCCCTTTCTTGATGTCTTGGATTTAGGATTACGAGTGTCATCATTTACAGGGCTGTTACAGGGGTGTCTGTGGGAGCCTGTTAAGTCTGTCTTCTCAACCCTGCACTAAGTGGGCACAGATTTCTTGGTGTCTGAGAACGCCTGTACAGCGGGACATTCATGGGAGTCCAGACTCACTCACTCCTTCATGCATTGAACTTTGGGGGCTTACTATTCACTTACTCGAAATTACGCACTCAGGATACGGTGATGAGCAAGACCCGACCAAGCTGCCGTCACAGACCATATGATCTCCTAGGAGACCCACGCTCATCAGTCACAGATACATGAGAAATGGCACATGTAGGGGCAATGCTCCAGAAACCGGACCCAGGGTCATTTTGCCGCAAGAGGGCGGCCACAGAAGCACCTCATCAACAGTGATCTCAACACAGGCCACGTGCTGGAATCACTGGAGGAGAGCTTAAAATTACCGATGCCCAATCCCACCCCAAGAGATTCTGTTGTCGTGACTGGTGTGTAGCCTGGGCCTCCAGGCGAATCTAGCCAACAGCCAGAGCTGAAGGCCACCGGGAAGAAGGTTCCCCCAGGTTAGCTGGAGTAACAGGAGCCAAAGGGAGTGAGATGGACTGGGAGGCCAGCGGGGGCTGGGCTGTGTGTACTGAGGAACCCGGACCATCCTGGGAGCCTCAGGTTGATAGGTTGCAGCAGGGGTGTGTCATGGTCCAGTTTGCCTTGTTGGGAGGAGGAGGTCACACTTCTGTAGAACAGACGGGACGGAAGCCAGTGTGGAGGTGAGAGGTGCGGGGATGAAGGAGCCTTGCTGGAGACCAGGAGAGAGGCAGTCCCCAGTGGTGGAAGAGTGAGAAATGCAGACCAGACGGGTGACAGGTGGGGTCTAGCAGGAGAGGGCAGGGGAGGGGCCATATGTTAATTTCCAGGACTCTGGCTGTCGGGGCACAAATGTGTTGCTGTTCACCAAGAAAAGGAGTGGAGGCAGGGGTGGGGGGTCATAAGTTTGGATCAGAACATGAATTTGAGGGACCTTCCAGATGTCCACGAGATGGTATGTCAACACATAAATGGGTGCCTGATAAATGCGTCTGGAGCTCGGAGGCCAGATGTGGGTGAGTGTGGGCACTGGCGAGTCTTCTGCGTGAGGGTGGTCATCTAAGCCCAGGCTGGGTATGGGGCCGTCTGGGGGGTAGTCGTCGTCGTGCTCAGAGATGACAGGCTCAGCTTCAGACCCGGTGTTCGGATCCCGTTCTCACCAAGGATGAGTTCCATGACTTCAGGCAAGTTGTCTTAGTTTGGGCTGCCAGAACAAAATGCCGTAGACTGGGTGGCTTACACAACAGAAATTTATTTTCCCAAAGTCCTAGAGGCTGGAGACCTAAGATCAGGTGCCAGCATGGTCCGGTTCTGGTGAGGACTGTCGTCCTGGCTTGCAGACGGCCTCCTCCTCACTGCGTGCTCATGTGGCCTTTTCTCGGTGCGTGTGTCTGACGACAGAGAGACCTCTCTCTTACCCTCTTCTTACAAAGGAATTAATCCCACCACGAGAGTCCCATCTGCATGACCTCATCTAACCCTAATTACCTCCCAAAGGCCCCACTTCCAAATACCATCACACTGGGGAGTTAGGGCTTCAGCATGTGAATTTGGAAAGGACACAAAGATTCAGTCCGCAACATCAGTCTACCTCTCAGATTCACTGGGGACAAGATCAAAGCACGCATGGAATCGGGGGCAGAGCATGGTGCTTACGTGGCCTGTGCAGAGCGTTTCCTTTCCCTTGA
>NW_007727556.1:162192-189151 GCF_000696425.1 Galeopterus variegatus
TGGAATCGGGGGCAGAGCATGGTGCTTACGTGGCCTGTGCAGAGCGTTTCCTTTCCCTTGAAATTGCCCTCCTTTCCCCTTTCTAGGGACACGTCTAATGTCACTGATACAAACTCTACATTTGCTTCAGTCTAACGGCCGTTTTCTTCCTCTTCTATCCATTTTGCTGTTTATAATTGGCTGTGAATTTGGAAACCATCCGACCACGTTCGTTTGAACTGTGCATAAAGTAAGATCCATGCATGCTGAGCATGGTGCCAGAAAGCTTGAGTTTCATGTGGTTTTGTGCTCCTTAAGGACAGGCTGCAGGCCGGAGCACAGGCATAGTGCCCGCATGCCGCGAGCCTCTGTAAGAGTTTACAGAATCAGCGGCATCTGTCACGGGCGACTCAGGCTTCCTCCAAAGCTCTTAGCTTTTCTCTGGATGGTTATGGTGAAGGGGCTTCTGGATAAGGGGCATGGCTTGTTAAAAATCACTTGTGCAGTGACTATGCCTTCACCATAACCAGCAAAGCCTGTGATAGTTGAGCGGGCCCCCACTGGCAGATGGGGCAGTGCTGGGAGCTCAGTGTGGTGTCCTTGTCCCAATACTCTGGGTTCTGCTGTACTTGGTGGGGGGCCTGAGGTCCTGTGATGTTTCCCTCCAGTGGCAAACCAGAGGCACCCAGGGACACCCAGTAAGGGGCATCTTGCTTGTCCATTTTAGACTTCTCCTCCTGTCTTCATTCATCATTCATTTAACTACTCCCTTCCCCACCCCCGCCAGGGTGGCTGTGCCGAATCTTGTCTGTCTGCTCCCAGGTCATGCACCATTCATGCCTCCATCCACCCAACCAGCAGTTCCCATGCCAGGCTCTGTGCTAGCACTGGGGATTCAGCTGTGGGCAAGACTTGGTCCTCAACGGGATTCTTTTTTGGTGGCGAAGACTGACACTGAAGAAATAAACAACTCAACAGACAAGGTCATTGCTGCGAGTGAAAAGTACAGAAAGAAAAACAGAAAAACACAGAGGGTGCCGTGCTGGAGAGGAACGGAGGTCAGGGTGGTCGCTAAGTGAGGGACCGGGGAGCAGGCCTCCTTGAGGAGGGGGCCCTTAAACTGAGGCTTAAAAGATGAGAAAGAGAGCCTTGGAAAGAGGAGGGTGGGTCAGGGAACAGCCAGGCTGGAGGCTCCGAGGTGGGAAGAGCGAGGCCTGGCTGAGCCGCAGACAAGGGTCCCCGAGGGAGAGCAGGCAAGAGCAAGCAGAGGACAGTGAGCGGGCACCCTTGGCTTTGACTGCAGTGGAAGCTGCAGCCAGCTTTGCGCTGGGCAGTGGTGTGGTCCAGTCATTGTCATGTCCATTCTTGTTGCTTGTTGGGGAATGGATTGGGGGGCAAGTGTGGAAGTGGGGGAGCCAGTGAAGTGGCTGCTGCCACAGTCCCCATGCAAGACTCAGGTGCCATGGGGTGGGCTGGGGGTGGCAGTGGAATGGAGAGAGGTGCATGGATTTGGAGGTACAATCAAGGGACTCAGGGACCGATGCACTTGGGGGTGAGGCACAGGGAGGCCTCAGAGGGCCCACACTCCATCCATGCTGCTTTACTGTACACACAGCTCACACCCCTGTAGCTGGACAGTTTTCAAGTCCATGACCAGGTGGAAGCAGCAGAATGAATACAAGAGGAAGAAAAGGGCTGTTAGGCTTTGGTTATAACAACTACACATTTGGTGATGCCATTTACTGAGAAGGGGCTAGAAGAGTCCGGTGTGGCTGGAGCCTGATGAGCAAGGGGGAGGGTCTTGGTACTGGTGGGAGCAAGTCGGGGCCATACAACGTCCCACTTTGGCTGTGATAAAGTTGAGATGCCCATTAGGCCTCCAAGTGGAGGTGCCCAGTAGGATGTATGGTTCTGGAGCCCTGCACAGTCTGGCCAACACACTGGAGCCCAGAAGCTCCGCTCGACGTTCAGCCTCTGAGGACCCTCAGGACCCTGGCTCGCCCTGCTCCCACATTCCCTGCCATCCCCTCCACTGAGAACACCCCACTGTGCTGAATTCTTCCCAGAAGGTGAAGCACCCTCCCATCCTGGTCCAGAGCACCTCCCAGCCCTGCTCTGAGCAGCAGGCTGGCAGTGCTGGTCTTCATTTCACAGAGGAGGAAACTGAGGCTCAGAGGCCAGGGGCAGGGAGCAACTGACCCCGGGTCATACAGACAATGAGTACTGTGCTGAGAGCTTTCTCTGAATTTGTCACCATAACCCTATGAAATTGGTATCCTCAATTTGTAGACAGTGAAACTGGGGCTTAGAGAGGTCTGTGACTTTCTGAGGTCTCACAGCCAGTGAGGGGGAATCATGAGGTTATGCGCGTCAACTGCTGCTGTGCTGAAGGACTAGAGACATGCCTAGTTCCAGAGACGCTGTTCCTCGACACTTAACATCTCAGGTCCAGGCAGCCCCTGGCTCTCCAGAGTTCTCTGACTGGCGAAGGACTTCGTGACCAGGAAGGAGACTGCCCTGCTGGACTTCCTGCCCCAGGCCCAGTGGGAAACGCTGATGTGGTAGCCTGATGCCCCCCACAAAACTGTGGCCCATGGAGCTGAAAGGTCTGGGCTCTGATTCCTGGGGAAAGTCTCCACATGTGTCTGAGCCTCGGTTTCCTCATCTGTGAAATAGGAATAGAAGCACTTGTTCTTTCCACCCCCGGGGCTGCTGGAAGGGTCCAGAGAGAAAGCCGAGAAAGCACTTGGGAAGTCACCAGGGCCATGTGGGTGTCAGATGGCATTGTCCCCCCTTAGGCCAGGCAGTGTGTCAACGGGGGGCGAGAGGGGCAGCCTGTGGGGGCTTTGCCCGGTCCGTAAGTGCTCCACCCAGGCGGACACCCTGTGTCGGGGCGAAAGCATGCCCCCTAGTGGGAGTGGCTATGGTTGCTGGGGCCGCAGGAGTGGGGGTGGAACAGATGCTGAAGGAGCAAGGTTGGACTAGGAGGGCAGGAGTGTTGCTTTTGCTTGATTGCTCTGTTTCCTGAATATTTAATAGATGCACAAGGGTAGCAACAGGAGAGGGAGAAGCTGGAAATTGATGCTGTAGAGCTTGTCTGTCTCCAAAGCTTCTGCTGACCGTGCTACAATCTGCTGTAGATGTTTCCCCAGCGAGGGGGCATCATGGGGGACCTACTAAGTGCCAGGGCTGTTCCTTATCCCCCAGCAAGACAAAGGAGTCCAAGTGGCCCACATCTCCAGCAGCCTCCCAGCAACTGTCTCCTCCCAGGCTGGGTCTCCTGGCTTGAGGGCCGTGCTCTCTGTGGGGTACCAGCCAGCCTAGGGGTGGCCATGAGCCACAGAGAGAGCCCCCCACAGGCCTCCTTGTGGGCCTTATAATCCCTACACGCCTTGGTGGTGGCCTCAGTTCCCTGCCTTGATTCTTGCTCAGGCCTGTGGAATGAGCTTGAATGCACAGTGTGGGGGGGATTCCAGCAGGGGCACCTTGACTCTGACTGAGAGCCAGACCCTGGGGGGAGTCTCCCTCGTGCAGAGAACAGCAGGTCTCTTTGTCCTGTCTAAGGCTTGTCTCTGGCGCCCTCTTCGTTTGTCTGCTGATACTTTCATGCATTTTAATAGATATTTATTGAGGGCTACCTTGTCAACTTTGGCACTATTAGCATTTTGGGCTCTATAACTCATTGTGGGGGCCTATCCTGTCTACTATAGGATGTTTAGCAGCCTCCCTGGTCCCACCCACCAGATGCCAGCAGCAACACCCCTCCTCTCAGTTGTGACAACCAAAAATGTCTTCAGACATTGCCAAATGTGTGCCCTGGTTGAGAACCACTGACCTAAACCCTGCCATTTGCCAGTTTTGAGACTGACCCCATTCCTGTTTCTTGCCCCCTCGGGCAGAGCTGGCTCCGGGCAGGCCCCTGCTGCAGGTGAGGTTCCCAGAAATGTTCGCCCTTCCTGGTCCCCTGCCTGCTGCACCTGCCACCTCTCCCAACTGGCCTCTTTGTCCGGAGGCCTGCTCACCTTCCATTCTTCTACCTGGATACTTGTGGCCTGGGACAAGATACATAGGCTCTCTGTGCCTCTGTTTCCCCATCTGTAAGTTAGGGATAATAATAGTACTGTGTCCACCTCGATAGGCGTGTGAAGAGTAAGATACTTCGTATGTATAAAATACTTAGCAGAGTTCTGGGCATGCAGTAAGTGTGGTATGTGTCATTTTTAAATCAGCAAATACTGATATTTGTTGTGTTAAGCTGGGGATGTGGTGACGAACAAGACAAAGGCCCTGACCTGGGATCTTAGAGCTCATGAGGCAGGCGGACCCCTCCTCCTGTGATTTTGGTTCGTTGCAGTAGGCGCTGGGGTGGGGAAGCACAGGAGCAGAGGGAGCCAGCGGGACTCCACTGGGGGGTTAAAGAAGGAGGGCTTCCTGGAGGAGGTGGTATCCCAGCTGGGTCCTGAAAGATGAGTGTGAGTTACCTGGGTGAAGGAAGAGGAGGAATAATTGTCTGGGTTCTGACAAAACAAATCCCACTTAATGGGCTGTAATAGACAAATCATGTCAAAGGATCCTGGGTTCACCTGTCTGTTGGGAAACCACCCTCTCTGAGATACCTGATGCGGAAGTGCTTGGCACACATGAGGATAGATGTCTAGTAGGGGGGCTTAATAGCGTGGAGGGGACCTGCTCACCCTCTCCCCTGCCCCCACACAGGTGCATATGTAGGTAACAGTGGCCTCCTAGCTGTTTCCTGTCGTATGAGTGTTGGGGCCTGGTGGGAGGGGAGAACAGGGAGGCAGGGTGGGGTGGTGGGGGAAAGAAAACAGAAAACAGACTCTGAGAAGGGTAGAGCGGTTGTCTTTCTCAAGAAGAGTTCATTCCGGCTCACCTGCATGTCCACTGGGGGCACCAGGACAGCTCTGCCTATCGTGGTGTCTCAGAGCCAGACTGATGGATCATTCCTCTCGCCTGTACTCCTGTGATCGCCCCAAGGGGAGAGAATGTGGTGGAACGAGCTTTGCAAAGGGCACATCGATGGTTAAAGCTTGCGTGCCATTGGTTGAAGTCAGGTACCTGGCCTCAGGTGTCCAGGAAGTGTGATCCTGCTCAGGATGGGAGGTGGTGACCAGCACTGAGGAATCTGCACCCCCTACACTGTGGTGTCCAGGGCAATGGGCCAGGCTCCCGGTGATGATGTGTGTTATTTCTCTTCCCGCACAGCTACAGCCTCCGCCTGGCATCCCGATGTCCTTCATCAACGGCCGCGTATGTCACCAGGCAGTGTAGGAAGGTCAAGGCTCCGGCTGCAGCCCACTTCCAGGGACCCTTCTTCAAAGAGTAGACTCTTCACCTGCTCCCTGACAGGTACGAGGCAGGATGGAGCATCTTCTGGCACTGTTTGGGTGGCTCTTGGAACCTGGGGCTAGGGTCTTGAGTGGGGTGGGAAGAAGAGAAAAGGGTGGGCATGATGCCTTGCCGAGCATTGCCTGTGTGCCAGGCATGGGCCTTCCTAAAGGAGGGTGCTTGGTGGCTGACAGTGCAGACTCTGAACCACCTGGGTTCAAACCTCAGCTCTGCCACTCACTGGCTGCAGGACTTTAAACAAGTTACTTAATCTCTCTGAGCCTCAGTTTCTATATCTGTAAAATGGCGACTACCATAGTGCCTCCTTCATAGGATATTGTAAGAATTCCAAGTGTCAAATGCATGCAAAGCACTTAGAACAATGCCTGGCACACAGTAAGTACTGGGTAAGTATTAGCCGTCATTATTGTAATAACGATAATAAATAGCAATTATACTCAGTTCTCAACTGAGACCTTCAGAGGCTTTAAGCCCAGAAAAGATTATGGAGTCCCTATTCCCACAATGTATTTGAAAGTAAAAATAATACTAGTTTGTAAAATATAAAACTTAGATCTATGTGGAAGCAAAATAGTCTCTTTCTAGGTTTTTTGATGGTAAAAACCTGGAAGCCAGACTTTTCATTTTTGGAGTGCCTGGGTTTTGCCAGTGACCCATGAGCAGACGCGGGCCTTCCTGTCGGTGACACAAGCACAACAGCATTCATGCTGTCCCCAAGGTTAGCATCCCAGCACATGATGAGAGGAAGCCCTGCATCAGAAGAGCTGGGGCACCAGTTATAAATACAGACCCCAGGGTCCCACTCCATGTTCACAAAACAAGCATCCTGCTGGGTGTGGCCTGGGAATCTGCAGTAGCAGGTGGCCCCGGAGTTCTGGGACACCCTCAGTTTGGGGGATGTCTACTTAAGGCAAGGCAGGGGATAGAGGACTAGTCAGAGTCGCTTGGAATGAGAATTTAGTTGTTCAAGGCAAGCATGGGCTGAATTCTGCAACTCTGGGGTCTTTTGTGTTATACCAGGAAGCAAAGGCCCTTCCTACCCTCTGCCTGTCCTCCCACCCAACAGCTCGCTCTCTTCTCCTTTCCTTGAGCAGTTGGACTGTCTGGGTTTGGCCTTATTCCTCTGGGGCTTGGGGAGGGCAATGGAAATAAAATCTACCCTCCCCAGAACTGAGCCCGTCTCTTTGGAACCTGCTCTTCCCTGACAGAGGACATGACCCTGAGCTAGGAATCCCCCAGAGCGAAGTTGAAATGGACTCTAAGATAGCACAGAACTGGGAGGCCCCGGGAGATGAACCCTCTCCTGCTCACATTTTACAGATAGAAAAATTGAGGTCCTGAGAGGAAAGAGTTGGCTCGAGTCTTTTGGAAAATGGGAGGCAGTGCCGGGATGAGCAGTTCCTGACCTGGGTCCCGTTTGTGTCCCGGGATCCTCCCTGTGGTGGTGGGCACGCAAGGCACGGCTTGCACCCTGGAGCAGGTGTTCTGAGGCTGAGCCAGGTGCAGCAGGACTGGGTTTCTAAACAGACTGGGCCGCGTCTGTGGGCCCTGCAGTCTCAGCAGTGACGCCAGCGGCTTGCACGCAGCGTTTGCCAAGCCTTACTCATCCGGGCTGTCCCCCGGGGCTGGGTGCCATCCTGGGTGGATGACGTCTTTTTCCTTGTCTTCCGCCATGTACAGCTTCCCAAGCTAAGTGCTCCGAGGACAGAGCCCGCTTAATTTGCGTCTGTAACTAACACTTCTGTCGGCTCACCAGGAATGAATGTTCTAAACTCAACAGTTTAATTTTGAAGTGACTGAAAATTGCTCCATAAAATCTTATTTAACTTTTTTCTGTTTTTTAAATTTGTGTTTTCAGAGCACGTGCTACTTACATGTTTTTAAAAATAATTTCTTAAAATATCTTTGTTATACTGTTTGCCTTAGTCTGCTCGGGCTGCCATAACAAAATACCACTGGCTGGGTGGCTTAAAAAACAGACATTTATTTCCACGTTAGCACAGGAAGGGAGCAGGTCAACACCCTCATTTTACAGAGAGGGAAACTGAGGCACAGAGGGGACAAATGGTAGATCTGGCATGAAAACTCTGCTCTTCTGGCTCCCACAATGGATGACGGACTTGAAATAGGCTGGGCCCCCTTCATGCAAACGTGTATGCGCACGTGGGCTTGGTTCTGAGAAGAGGATGGTGTTGTCAAAGGACGCAGGACCCACGGCTGGGTCCCTGCTCTTCCCAGTTAAAGGTTCTGTAACCAGCTTCTTGGGCAGATTGAACCTGTGGAGGAGGTGGTTTTCCTCCAGTCCCCACTGCCTCTGGCTCCTCTTCCTCCTCCCTTTCCCACGTGTCAGGCAGAGCCTGGAGTGTCCTGTTCACTGTCAGGTGTACAAAGTACCGCACCGCCTCGTCTGGTGTGAGCCTGCCCCTGCACAGCCTCCCACACCCCATCTCTTTCCTGCCCCAGGTGCTCAGGGGGGAGGTCCAGGGAGGGGACCAGCACCTCTCACTCTTCTGGCCACTATCGTGATCCTCCTTGGCTGTCACTGCTCCTTTGTCTAGGACCGGCTGGCCTCGGGGCCCCCTGTACAGGAGGCCAGGCTTCTCAATGCAGGCCCTCTTATGGGAGCGGAGCGGGGTGGGTGGACAGTCTGCCCCTGCCCTTCTCCCTGGTGTGAGAGCTCCCCTCTGGGACAGCCTCTTTCCACCTCCCCTCGGCTCCAGCCCCCAGTGATCGGTCACTCTGTGCCACGGCCCTTGCTGCCGAGGCCCCTCGCTGGAGGGCTGCCCTCTTGGGTGGGAGACTGGCAGGAAGACTTCTTGTATGGATCCCACGCGGCCCACGGGAAACCAACACGGGCTGGCCACACCAGGCTGAGAGGACGCAGGCTGCTCCATAGCTGGCCCCATCTCCACTCTCTCTACTCCCCCTGCTCCGGCTCATGGGCCGGGCAGACGGGCCAGCCTGCTGCAGAAGCCAGCATCTGCTGGGAAGGGGGACCCCTCTCTGGAAGGCACCTGCTCCACCTCAAGCAGCCCTTTCCAGCTCCATTGAGTTTTAGGGACTGGAATTGACATAGGTTAAGTGTAGGGTTTCTGGAATTGAATCCTGGCTCCAGACTTACTAGCTAACCCTTCGGTGGGTACTTCACTTCTCCGTGTTTTCATGGTATACTCAACAAATAGTTTAATTGAAAAAGAATTCAGTGGCAGCATGCTTGAACAGCTCACAGTAGGCACTGAACAAGTGGTCACCATGATCATTCTGATTTTTCTTTCCTCCCAGCACCTGAAGTGACCTGGAATCAGTGAAGCCAAAGGGACCGGCAGTCTGCCCTGCAGGGAGTACCGACCTACCCCAGTTGTGCAAGCCTGCGAGAGAAAGGGAGCACGTGTGCGTGTGTGTGTGTGTGTGTGTGTGTGTGTGCACGTGGGGATGCGCATGTGGTCTTCAGACAAGGGTCCTGAACCCCAGGGAGGCTGGAAGGCAGCCGACTCCACACCCCCCTTGGATGATACTTGGAAGCAGCCCCCGGGACCGTGGTGTGCAGCTCAGCCTTCCCGTTGGGGTAGGGCTCTCCTACTATGCAATTCTTCAAGAGCTCCTTCACCCTGCTTTCTGCTTCTTGAGTTGTCTTTTGCCATTGTGGGGACTTTGGTCTGGCTGGGGATCAGCTTCGGTCCTGTCTGAGGAAGGCCTTCAGGTGGAGGCCAAGTTCCCCTTCAGTAGCACCCCCGCTCCCCGCCTTCCCTCTCCCTGCAACATCTCTGGGAATCAATAGCATGTAGACACGCTGGGGCCGAGCCTGAACATCCCCCTTGGCCCCAGCACTTGGAAACCCCTTTCCTGGCCTGAGAAACCTGAGCTGATGGCTCTTGAGTCATTTCTAGATTTGACATTCTCATCGGTCCATTACTCTTGAGTCTTTGCAGTGAACCCCCAAAGAAGGTACATCCGGAAGAAAGACCTTGTCCCCATGTATAGATCTGGTCCCTCCCTCGGGAGCGGCAGACGTGGGGATGGTGTGTGGGGTGCCCTTCATCACCTCATGGTGGGACCATCTACACCGCTAGTGTCTGAGCTTCTCAAATTAGCTGCAAAGGGAAACAAAAAAATTGGGAAATGAAAAAAGTGGGAGGACTAAAAAGCACAGGGGAAAGAAAATAGATTTCTGGAGGCCATAAATCGCCTGCCGGGGGATGACAGGGCCGACTCCTGCTGTCTGGTGCACAGTCCATGTCTCAGAGACACGGGTGAGCCGAGCTCGGAGTTGGGACCCAGTTCAGGGAGGTTCTTGGGTTTTGTGCCTTTGGGACGGACCCCAGACAAGGATGTCTGAGACCACTTTGGTGCTGTTTTCTCAGCTCCGTTTTCAGTAGTGATGCATCAAACCCAAAGTGGCAGGAGGGAACACTGAAGAGGATGAGTTATCACACAATAAAAAAAGGGATTTTTTAATTTTCAGGGCTACTATGGTTGATCTTGCAACTCTGTAAATATGTATGTACACACTTTTAAAAGCACGTATTTATGTCTTTGACTGTAAATGCCCCGTTTTTAAAGTTTTATAACTTGTGTTATTTAATGAATCAGTCGACTGGCTGCAGTATGGGGTCTGATAACGGTCCAGGAGAAGGGTCTCACGAGACCCTCACATAGGCAGAAAAATGCTCATCATTGGCCAACATCACAGTTTTCCTGTTTCCCACCAAGCTAAAAACTGTTGTTTTTTAATTTTTATAAACTGGAATCCTCTTGCCCGCTCTTACAATTAACTTTCACAAGCATGAAAAATTGTGGCTGTTCCGTATCCTAACAGTACAGTTTTGTCCCATAAATGTTAACACTCATGAACTGTACCCCAGCCTCTCAGTTCTTGAGCATTTTCCCCTTTCAGCAGCGAGGAAAGCTCACACACCGGAAGCCTCGAAAGTCACCTTCAGCCAATGACGGGTTCCAGAAAATGCTGTAAGGCCCTCGGGGGTACTCATTTTTGCATGTGCAAATGTGCTGGTCACCCTTCAAGTACTCCCAGATGGTCAGGAAAACTGTTCTGACGACAAAAATGAGGGGATGGATTTGTAAAGAGTGGTGCTGACTGGTCAGCGGTGGTCCTCGAGGGTGGGTTTGTGTCACGGAGGAAGACAGTTCTGTATCTGCCATGTGAAGAAAACACAATAAAAGTGTGAAGAGCGATTGTCAGACAAACGTGGGAGTGGTCACTTTGGCTCCTGTGCTCTGTCTTCGGTGTTGAGATTTCTGTGTCGATGGGATGGGAGTGGGTCGGGGTCCCTTAGTCCTCTATTCCAGCAATGGGAGAAACCAAAGTTGTCCTGGAAACTCGCCGTGGGAACATCCTACCTGCTGAGCAAAGCTCCTCCACGTTCAGGTCTCCAGCCTGTGACCAGTAAGTGAACATCTTGCTAAGACTACAAAGGCCTCCTGTGATTGCAAATATATTCTTTTCTTTAGAAAGCTTTATTAAGATCTAATTCACATACCATGCAATTTGCCAACTTAAGTGTGCAAATCAGTGGTTTTCAGTATATTCAACAGGGTTGTGCAGCATTATCGCAATCAAGTTTAGAATCTTTTCATCACCCAAAGAGAAACCCCGTGCCCATTATGCATTCACTCCCTGTTTTTCCCCAAATGCCTAGCCCAAGGCAACCTCAAGTCTAGTTTCTGTCCTTATAGATTTGTCTATTCTGTATATTTCATATAAATGGAACCATATCATATGTGATCTTCTGAGACCAGCCTCTTTTACTTAGTGTAATGGTTTTAAGGTTCATCCAGTTTGCAGCATGTGATCAGAACTCTGTTCCTTTTTATGGTCATTCTATTGTATGGATATACCATGTTTCATTCATCCTTTCTTCATCTGATGGACTTTTGGGTTGTTTCCACTTTCGGCTATTAAGAATGATGCTGCTATGAACATTCATGTAAAAGTTTTTGGGTGGACTTAGGTTTTCTTGGGTATGTAGCTAGGAGGGAATTGGTGGGTCATATGGTAACTCTATAGTTAACATTTCAAAAACTGCCAAACTATTTTCCAAAGTGGCTGCACTATTTCACATTCCCACCAGCAGTGTACGTGGATCCCAATTTCTCCACATCTTTGCCAGCATTTGTCACTGTCTTTTTTATTTTAGCCGTCCTAGTGGATGTGAGTGCAACAAATTCACTGGAAGGGCTAACCATCCATCTGATCACACATCCTGGCAGAGTAAGACTCTAGGGCCTTGAGAGGATGGGGACGAGGACAGGTGGACTTTGATGGGAACTGAGAGACAACAAGCTTTCTCTTGGGTGGGAGGGACAATGACAGGGCAGGTGGCAGGAGGCCCCAGAATGGTTTTTGGCCACATCCAGATATTGCAGAAGGGAAGGAGGAGGAGCTCAAAGTTCTGTCTTTTCACTTTTTTAAAAAAGGAGATGTGATATGTTAGGGTTCTCCAGAGAAACAGAATCAATAGCAAATATAGGATATATATGTATATGTATATATATGTGTGTGTGTGTATATATATAAAGGCTATTCATTATGAGGAATTGGCTCACATAACTATGGAGGCCGAGAAGTCCCGAGATCTGCCATCTGAAAGCTGCAGGACAAGAAAGCCAGTGGTGTCATTCAGTCTGAGTCCAAAGACCCGAGAACCAGGGGAGCTGATGGTTTAAATCCCAGTCCAAGGGCAGGAGGAGATAAGATGTCCCAGCTCAACAATGAGGCAGGAAAAAGAGGGGGTCTTACTCCTTCCCCCACCTTTTGTTCTGTTTAGGTCCTCGATGGTTTGGGCGATGCCCACCATACTGAATCCACAGATTCAAATGCTAGTGTCATCTGGAAACACCCCCACACCCAGAAATAATGTTCACTCTGGGCACCCATGGCCCACTCAAGTTGACACATAAAGTTCACCATCACACGTGACTTCCCACTCTTTGGAGGAAACTCGTCTAGAAAGCAAAGTGGAACCTCCTAATGAGGGGAAATCCATGCATTCAGCTCATCAGCCTTGGTTGGCCTGTAGTCTGGGTGTGCAGAGATGAATTTCACACAGGCCTTGCTATGGGGGCTCACGATGGTGATGGAAGGGGGAGGCAGGGACAGTAGATGGAGGAGAAAGACAATTTCAGGGAATGAAAAGGGCTGGTGTAAAGGCCTTGAGAAATTAGAGGTGAGACCCCAAATCCAGCCTGAGGCATCAGGGAAGGCTTCCAGGAGGAGGAGGGGACACGCGACTCTTGCAGACCCTGATCAGGTCTCACCTAATCTCTACGTTGGGACAAAGATTCATGAAGGGAAGAGAAGTTTTCTTAGTATCACAAGTAGCCTGGAATTAAGATGGAAATAATCACATCTGTTTAGGGACTACTTTTTGGCCCAGCAGATACTCTCACATACATAATCCCATCTCATTCTTCTAGCAAGCTTCGAGGTGGGCGGGACAGGTCTAATGTCTCTTCTACACAGATGGAGCTCAGTGAGCCAGGTGACTCATCCAGGTCACACCTGCTCGGCGTCCAACTCCAAGCCTGGGCTGCTGTTCCCAGGCACACCTGCTGAGCACTGCCAAGTGCCCAGCATTCCCTGCACATTCCGTCCATCTCACAGCACCCCAACAGAGCCACCTCTCGACAGCCACCTCACAGATGAAGAATCTGAGGCTCAGAGACGTTAAACAATTTGGCCAGGGTCACACAACCGGTAGATGTGGGCCGGGAATCAGACACAGGTCTTTCAGGGCCCAAAGGCCAGTATTTCCTACTCACTCGTCCCTGCCCTCACTGCAGCTTCTACTGCTGCCCTATCGGTTCCTCCTGACCTCCAGCTACATTGCAGGTGGAAACATTACAACAGAGGTCACTCCCCAAGCCCTAGGATACAGCAATTAGCTGCTGGACTTTTGTTCCACCCCAGACTTGTTTGGAGCACCAGCCCCAGCTTAAATCCTAGCTGCACTCCTTGCTGGCTGTATGACCTTAGGCTGCCAGTGACCTCAGCTTGGTACCTTGTTTGTACAAGGGGACGATAATTGTATCTACCTTTCTGTGTGCTTGTGAGGATATAAATTAGATAGGATATATATTAGCGTCTCCCTAGGGTGAGTTAACTACCTCCTTCTGGGATCACCTGTCTTATTGTTAAAGGAGAGATTCTTGGTCTCCACCCCCACATCTATTGAATCAGAGTGAGGGGGTGAGGGACTGGGCCACCTGTGTTGTCAACAAGCTCGGCATAATCCATCAAGCATAACCCGCTAAGTTTGAGGATGATGGCCATCGCAATTATTAAAAATAAACATTCCCAGCCTCAGCCAGACCACCAAATCAGGGTTGCCACAGGGACCTCTGGAGTTAGCATGAAATACATCTCTGGTGATCTTTTGAGCATCAGGCTGTGCCTGGCACTGGGTCACTACTAGCAGAGGAGAGACTGGCTCCAAAAACGCACACTTTCCAGATGCTTCCCAGAGTCTGTTAAACCTGGCCACCTGTCTCCAATGGAGAAACAAGAGGAGAGCAACACTGGGGTCAAGGAACCCCCACAGACCTCTGTGGCAGCAGCACGCAGGATGAGGTGTGCCTCGACTTCCCCTGGACAATTTAGAGAGAACCCAGTGGGGATTGCAGGAGAGAATCTAGTACTTTGGTGAGGTTTGGGTTTTAGCAAACTGTTGAGTGACCCGAACCGTATAGGTGTACACCAAGGGAACCAGAGGAGCTGATGCTTGCTGTTTACCAAACACAACATTGACTGTGGCTGGGAGGTCTGTGTGTCTCCCTGGGCACTGTAGGTGGGACCCAGGCCAAGGGGGATCCAGCAGCTCACCTGGGGCTGTGATGCTGCCTCTTGCCAGAAGATGGGGGTCCTCCCTCGAGTCGAGGCTCCACGATGTCTGGCCTTTACCCAGGAGCAGGGCCAGTGGGTGAACCCAGTGCTCCTGGTTCAGCTGAAGTCAAAAGGAGCCTTGGGCCACAGAGCCACTCAGCTGAGGGGGTGAGAGCAGGTCTGCAAGGAGACTCCCTTTCAGGATCATGTCCCTGAGCTCCCTGCTCCAAAGAGGGAGGCTTGGGATCCCCTCAGGTGTGAGGTAAAGGGAGAGATGCAGTGGTCTGGGATGAACTGCCCAGCTCTCTCTGAGCCACTGGGTCCTGCGGATGGGAGTCCACCAGACTGGAGGAGCAGATGCTCGAAATGCCCCCACAGCTTTGCTGGCCATGGTTCAGCTGGGAAGACAGAATTGCTGACCCCAAGCTACAGGAAACGTGTGCTGCAAGAGGGGAGCCTGGCCCACAGTCTGCCCCTCTGTTACAGTAGACTGGTGGGGAGGGAACAGGGGTCCAGAAGGGTGTGGCTGAGGCACCCAGCCCAGTGGGAAAAGGACCCTGCAGCCTGTCCTGAATGGATGGAGTGCAGAGTGAATCTCCTACTTCAGCAACAGGTTGCAAGATAAAGGCAGGTTTGCCGATAAGGAGAGGCAGGTGAAAGGCCATGCCTGGTCATGTGACTTACTAATCAGTTGACTTCAAAGCAAGGCCTGGGGGTGAGGACTGGGGGCTGGTACGAGTCAACACTTGCACGAATCTGAGATTGAGGGTCTTAAATTCTGCACCCTAAATGCCTTTCTCATCTCCCCTTAGACCTGGCAGCTTAGGATGCTGAGTTTCTCTGGACTGTGTGTACATCTCTGAATCTGATCATGTCATTCTAAAAACCCTCCAAACTCTTCTCATGAACTTAGAATAAAATTTAACTCCTCTCTCTGGTTCAGAAGCCCATCTGGCTCTAGCCTCACCTTGCACATCCCTGTCCTTCACCTCCCCCTCTCTGTCTTTCTGTTCCCAGACTACATAAGCTCTTTTCTGCCACAGGCCTTTTGCACAGACTAACTCCTCTACCTGCGATGACTTTCCCCTCAATAGTCACGGGGCTCTCAGCTTAAACGTCATCTCCTCAGACTTCTGCCCTGATGGCTCTGTCATTTGGGCCTGATAGTTCTATTCTTCACACTTATTACTAACTGAGATTTTCTAGTCTCAGTCCCACGGGAGAAGAGGGACCTTATCTGTCTGGTTCAGTGCTGTATTCCAGTGCAGGTGGTAGCACCCAGCACCAAGTAGGTCCTCAGGATTCAATATGGGAGGCACTGAGAGTTTTATCTGGGGGATTGTGACCTTGAAGGAGCCCTTGCTGAGTTGGAGATCCATTGCAGTCATGTGAAAATGGCAGGTTTGCAGCTTCCAAGCTGGGTAGAGCGTTCTCACTCACGCCTGCTTCTGTGAGGGGGTCTCTCTGTGACCATCTTTGGGGCCAGGAGGGGAACTGAGGGGGCTTTTATTTTAAATGTAGCTGCTGTAGAGGTAAGGTAAGATATAGGATGCCCAGTTCCATATGAATTTCAGATGAACAACAAGTAATTTTTAAAGCATGTCTCAAATATTGCACAGGGCATGCTTATACTAAAAAAAGTGTTTGTCTGAAATTCAAATGAAACTGGGCATCCTGTATTGTCATTGCTAAATCTGGCAGCCCTATTCTGAAGGCTGAGGCTTCTCTTCTGGGTCACCTCAAGGAGTTTCAGCTGGTCACTCTGAGTACTCGTCAGCCAGGCCTGGCCCTCAGCCCAGCTGCTGGGGCAGCAGCTCCCCCACTCTTAATGCCTTAGAGGCAGAGGTCGCCAAATGTCAAGTGAGGCCCTGAGGACTCTAAAGAGAGTTCAAGTGGCTCTCAGCGCCCGCCTACATCTTGGGATTGTGGTTCTGACCTTTGCTTGATGCATGACATTAAAAACAATTTTTTTAAAACTACTTCCCTTTCTTGCCATCTGTGAAAAATGGCATAACAGAGTGTCAAACAAGTGGACTGGTTTGGGCGTCGCTGGTAGGATGTTGCAAAATAACATCATCTTTGGGCAGGGAAGGGTTCCTATGGCTGCAGGCCCCCTGCCCCTTCCCACCACCCTGGGTGAGGGCTTTCAAACCAGCTGCCGTGGGGGACCTTTGGGCATTGGCCTGGTCCACATCTGCTCCGTCTTACCCAAGTGCCATTAGGTGCTGCCAGCAGGGCTAAGGCCCAGAGCAGAGAAAGGCAGGGGTGTGGCACATGTGAATGTCCACTTTGGGACCAAGGGAAGGGAGGCCTGCCTGTCCTGTGGGCCAGTTGTCCCTTCTGTGACTTCGTCTGCCTGGGGTATACCCAGCTCCTAATGAGTACATGAGCTGTGTGCAGTACCTCAGCACACAGGAGCCAATTTTTGTAAGACTGCTTAATTAAATTTTTTTGTTTTTTAATTAGAAAATGTACATTGTTAGTAACCCCCCCAAAACAGAGAAAATCCAAAGAAATCCCCAGTCATCGATAGACTTTTTAGTGCATAATCCTTCAGGTTTTCATGTAAACAAACATTAGCAACTGGCTGTGCCACTAACCTGCTGTGTGACCTTGCAAAGTTATTGAACCTCCCTGGGCCTCATTTTTCTCATCTGTAACATGGGCATGATCGTAGTCCCTTCCTTGTAGGGTTCTGGGAAAATTAAGTTGGTTGTTACATCAAAAGCACTTAGTGCCTGGATTTGGGTATGGACTTCATTAGTTCCAACATCATTCATACTAGGGTTTTAAACTTTAAGATTATTATTACTTCTACGTTCTCTTTAATGATGGTTGTGGTGGGTACATAATATAGCCAGCATTTACTTCTAAGTTTTCCCATGGACACTGGACATCTTCGTATGTGCTTTTTTGCACACAGTGTGATTATTTACTGTGAAGTGGAGTGACCATGTTAAAGGGCAGTGGCAGAGACACCACATTAATGTTTAGAAAATTTATTGAATCAGAATTGGAAGTGGTGGGGAAAAAGGTTTTGGAGTCAGACCTGTATTTAAGTCCTGATTCCTCTGCTACCTAGCTCTGTTACCTTGAACAAGCTATGTATTTTCTCTTTCCCCATCTGAGATGGAGATGATTGCCATATTTGTGAGATTATTTTAAAGATTAATGAAGAATGCACATAAAGTTTCTAGCATATTACCTGGAACAAGTAAGTGATCAATACTTAGTAACTCTACTATTTTCTCTTGGCAGAAATTTCTTGTTCATGTTTAAAAGTTAAATCATCATGCTTTATAAAAAAAAAATAGCAGAACTGTCATCTATTCTTTTTACCCCAAACTTTTACTTCCAGAAAGAATCACTTTGAATATTTTTAGTTGCTTCTGGTATCTAGTTATATATTTCATATTGATATGCTAAATGTCATCTAAAACTGAAAAAAAAAGAATATTATCTATTACATTTCTGCTAGGGAAAATGAAGATTAAATGTCTATCCTCCCTGCCTCAATCCACATGATTACAGTTTTGTGTTAAATCAATAGTCAGTCATTTCCACGCTGATGTAAACGTGTTCTATGCTGGACCACATAATACATTGTGATAGCTTGTCCTTTCGTGATTTGCACCCCCTGTAATCCATTTGCTCAGCTTGTCATTTGTCTTTTCTGTGCTCATCTCAAGGTCTTTGCTGGAGCTGTAAAACACCTCAACATGGCCAGACTGTGTTCTTGCTCTCTCTCCTGTTCCCATCAAGACTGGGTGCCACCTAGGCAATTCAACAGCTGTCATCATCCAGAGACCTCCTTTCACAGCCATCTTGAGGATTCATGTCATAACCGCTTGTGTTAGCATCTAGGAGGCAGGGGTTCCACGTGAACCCCTAGTTTACTCGCTTGGTTTAATGGATTCCACCTTCCAGTAGCTTCCTGAAAAGAGTGCATGGGAAATACAATTTGGGACCTTACTAGTCTGAAATGTTTTTATTCTACACTGATTCTTGTTGTATACTTTAGCTGGGTATAGAATACTAGGTTGGATATTAGTGTTTTGAGGACTTTGTTACATCCTCTTTCAGCTACCAGTGTTGTTGCTGTCAAGAAATCCAATGTTGCTGGGTGCCATTCTGATTTTCATACCTGTTTTTCTTCAGTTCTTAGGATCCTCTCTTTGTCCCTGGTGTTCGGAAACTTCACAGTGTGACTAGGTACAGGTCCCTTTTCATGTGCTGTATTTGGTGGGCACTCTGCTGGGAATCTGAAACTTCCTTATATTTCTTTGAGCATTATGGAAAAAATGTTTCTTTTCTCTTTCTGGAATTTATGTTATTTAGATATTTAGCTCCTGGCTTGATCTAATCTTCATTATTACTATTTTTTGTCTTGCTCTTGATCTTTTTGTTCTATATTTTTGTGAGACTTTCTTAATGTTAAACTCCCAGTCATCTATTTTTAAATCGTATCATTTTTGATTTTTAAGAGTTCTAATTTTTTGCATTAGCATCCCATAATTTCATGGGTACAAAATCATCTCTAATTTGCATTTTTTGCATCATCTTATACATAATACACTATTTCTACAGAGCTTCTTTCTTGAGCTTTTATGTAAACATTATGTGGTTCTTTCACATTCTAGGCATTGTTTTAAGAGATTTTACAAGTATATGCTTATTTAATCCTCTACCACTTAACAAGGTAGGTGTTATAAAGTGATCTGAAGTCATTCCTCCAAGTCCCATGGCTGTGAATAGCAGAGCTGGGATTTGAACCCGGGCAGCCTTTGATCTTAGCCATTGGGTTAGGGGCTAGATACTTTTCCTTGGGGTCAGCTGAATCTGGGCTATCTTGTCATACTTGGGGGAGGCACAATACTGAGTGGAAGCCCTGTATACATGGGCAGCATTTGTCTACTGGGAGCCTCTACAGTGCTTTTGAGTAGGGACCTAGACATTCAGCAGGGACCCCTAAGTGTCAATAGCTATAGGAGTTTCCTTTGAGCTGATGAGTTCCCTCAAGGGGATGCTGGGAAGGAGATGTATTGGGGTGAAAAAGACTGGCTCCAGCACTCTGAGAACTGAGTGGGCAAACAATATATAAACTTCCTCCTTAATCTCCCTGTTTTTATGGTGACCCGTGTTCTTGCCTTTGGCTGTGCTTGGCATTGATGAGTCCAGGGACTTTCTGGCTCAACCGATCTCTGGAGTGTATTTGCCACTTTTATTTATTTATTTATTTTGGTCACATTATAAGAAGGGGTATGGGCAATCTAAGTGTTTTTTACATGCTTTCAAGCCATCTTCCTATTTTTCAGCCCTCCCCCAACACCTCCCTTCAGAAATGCCTGATACTGCACCTGCAGCTCCTGAGCCCTTCTCAACTTCCGTGGTGTGCATCGCAGCTTCCTGCTGACTGCCCTTACCCCACCTGCCACCCCCACTGCAAGCATTCCACTTTCAGCTTTCTCTGCCTTCAGTTAGTCATCCCTTGGACATCGCCCTCCCAGTTTCCAAAGTTTCTTGATATCTTCATCTTTTGTCATCTCTCTTCTCTTCATTGCCTCCCACCTGCCTTTCAAAAACATTATCATTCCATTAAAGTTCTGGGAAGGGACTGATATAAATGCATGTTTAATCTGTCACATTTAAATGACTACATTTAAAAGAAGGAAACACTACCCTTATAACAATTGCAACCTGAGCCTGTAGGTGAAGATGCCTTGAAAAAGAAGTTGTGATAGAAAAAGGCAAGGCATTTAGGAACGGCAGCTTTGTGCAGTGCCTGGTACATGACAGCAAGTTCTCTGTCATCTCTTTGAAGGAGGAGTCAACTCATGTTAGAAAAGAATAAAAGAAGGGTAAGGACCAACTCTGATCTGGAAGAAATAAAATGTGAAACAAGTGTGGATTAGGGAATTCTACTTTTTCAGGTTTTCCACTTTCCAGCCAGGCCCTCTGGGAACCTCCTTCTGGAAGAGGGTGTGACAAATGTCTGGAGTCCTGTTTGCGTGTGAGGTCAGTTTGTACAGGTTGTAGTTACTGAAGCATATTTTCAGTTCAGAGGTACCTGGAAGGTGTGGCACTTGTCTGTGCTTGGAGACTCAGGTCAAAAGGAGAAAAAGAGCCTCTCAGTCTTTCCAAGGGTGAGCCTTTATCATGTGTAATAGACTCAGGCACTTCATACCAATTTGGTGCCCATTTCCCCTTCCTAACGGTATCTTGATGTTTTGAGGGAATACTTCTTCCTGTACATGTGTGGTTGAATTAGGAAAAGTCAGGTCGGTTGTTTGCATTCTGTTTAGTCCCTGATAGGGCATGTTCTTCCTCGCACATCCTAGTACAGTCTGGGAGTAGTCAGGGGACCCAAGCTCTGCCGGTCAAATGCCCTTGTCTGAGGCTTTGAATTCCGAGAGAGTGATGTAACACCAGGAAGAAATGGTTGGCAGCCGTGCACCTCAGCTGTTGTGCCCTGACCAGATCCTAGTGCCTTCTATGGCTGCTGTCGTGCCTGCTTCCAAGTCCCTGGAGATGTTCTTCTGTCCATCAGGGGTTGGGTTGCAAGCTACAGTACTAACTGTGGCTTTCTTAAGTAAGAGCAAGGAATTTACAGGAAGAATATGGAAACTAGAAATTGGTGGGAAGGTGAAGGACCAGATTTAGAACATGGACACGGACCAAGGCTACTCTAGAGGGTCAAGAAGTAGGAAGCATGAAAATCACGTTTTTGTAGAAACAGTCCACCAGAACAAATTTACAGCTGGTAATGCATGCTGCTACATCAGTAAGCTGTCCCCCTAGCTACCCTGGAAGTATTCCTAATTGTCCCTTTGTCTCTACCACTCTCTCCAGATTCAAAATCTCAGTTGGGAGGGTAGGATTTGCCAAGCCTGAGTCACATGCCTGCTCACTGATTGCCAGGGGCTGGGGGAGAGGAAGAGAGACCCCCCATTTTGGCTTCCATAGCTAAAGGTGAGGCAACCAATTCTACACACCATGGGACATGCCCCAGAATAAGAAAGAAATTTGGATTCCAGACACCAAAAGGGGTCAAGCCCACCATACTGTTGACTTCCATTTCAGGTTTCCCTATTTTCAAATGGGTTCTGCAAATTCCCAACTTTTCTCTCATGGTTCTGGAGGTTGGAAGTCCTGCATCAAGGTGTCAGCCGGGCCATGCTCCCTCCAAAGGCTCTAGAAGAGGATCTCTTCCAGCAATCTGTGTTCCTAGGCTTGTGGCTGCATCATTCCAAACTCAGCCTCCATCTTCACATGGCCATCTCCCTGTGTGTGTCTGTGTCCAAATTTCCCTCTTCTTATAAGGGCACCAGCTATTGGATTAGCACCACATCCTAATGTGGATATAGAGTAGATGTGGCCCACCCTAATCAAGGATGACCTCATCTTAACTTGATTATATCTGCAAAGACCCTATTTCCAAATAAGGTCGCATTCACAGGTTCCAGGAAGACATTCAGTTTGGGGAGCTTCTATTCAACTGAGTCAAATGTTCTCACCTCGCTAAAGAGCTGGGGCCTCCTCTCATTTGCTTCTCTATAAGCCTGAAGGTCGTCCTTTCTTTACTCTTCATTCCATTTCTGAAACACATTCCACATGGATCCACTTTTCTGTCCCCTTCCTGACCACCCTGGCCCAAGCTACCATCATTGCAACGTCCACACAGCCAAACGGGTCTCCCTGCTCCTCCATTGCCCTGCTGTGACCCATCCTCTCTGCTGCAGCCAAGGATGTCTCTTTGAAATTTAAATCAGGACTCTACTTGGGTTAAACCCTTCCAAAGCCTGCCCATTGTGCATAAGAGGAAACCCCAGAGACTCACGGCCTGTGAGGCTCCCCGAGGTCTCACAGGGACCATGAGGTCCCTGTCTTCTGTGCAGCATTGTCTCCTGCGCTCTGCCTCTGGCTGCGCTCCAACTGCAGTGACCACCTTTGGTTCCTAGGACACCCTTGCCATGTCCTCTCCTTAGCATGTGCTCTGTCTGTCCTCCTCCTGCCCTTTAACAGCTCATTTATCTATCAGTTAAGTATTTGCTTAAATGAACCTTTTTTGATTTAAACACTTCTCTGCCCCCTTTGTCTAAATGAGGTGCCCCGCTTGATCTCATCACACTCTTTGTGGTATGAAGGCACTTGTCCCTTGAAATTGTGCTCTTGTGATGGCCTGTTTAATTTATGTCTATTAGACTATAAGCTCCATGCAGGCAGGGGCATCTCGGTCACAGCTCTCTCCCTTGTGCTTTGAAGAACATCTGGCCCAGGGTAGAGGCTTGAATATTTGAAGAAGTTAATCTTGGCCTTCACCTTCCTCCCCTCCCCCCAGTTAATTATTCATCCATTAGAGTGCCTGCTTGTGCAAGGCACTGGGAAAAATAGGTGTGTCCCTGGCCTCCTTTCTGTGCAGTGTCTGGGTTCTTTTTTATACACTTTGACCTGTGCTGGTCGGAAGCAGGCCTCGAACTGTAGAAAAGGCTGAGCAAGCTCACGGGAGCCAGACGGCTGCAGGCCCATGGTGCCCGTTTCCCACGCTGTTATGGGCTCTTCCCTCCTGCTTGGCCCGTAGCATGCCTAGGAGACTTGTCATCTCTCAGGGCCAGGTCCACGAGGAGCGGGTTGGGACCCCAGGGATCTCTTCCTGGAATCCTGGTACTGTTGAGTTACCTGTCTCAGTGTCGGCACTGTGCTAGAAACCTTGCATGTTTGTTTTCTTTATACCCTTTTAAAAGGCACTCATTATTTTCTAGGTAAGAGGTTGGGGCCTGCAAATGTTGCCAGAGTTTCACACTGAGTGGCCAGGGAGTTCGACTCTGGAGACGACACTCCTAACTGCGCTGCTGTCACTGTCTGGGTTTTCTGGGAAGCACACTAAGGGAGTTTTTAAGGGACCCACCTTGGGGAGGAGGTAGAGTCAGGACTGGATAGAGGGAGAAGTCACGCTGTGATGCAGACCCACGGCTTAGGTGGACCTCGCAGGTTGCTTGGGAGCTGAAATGGTCCATCGGAGTTTCCCACATTGGGCCGGAATGGCCAAGCCTTCATTTATCTGCCATCAGTGGTCACTAGGGTGGCTGTCCCAGGGGGGATATGACCTTGGGCCTCTCTGCAGCTGAGGCCATCCTGCAGAGCCTGAAGCACCACCAGCCTCAGGGCGGCCCGCCATCAGTGGTCACTAGGGTGGCTGTCCCAGGGGGGATATGACCTTGGGCCTCTCTGCAGCTAAGGCCATCCTGCAGAGCCTGAAGCACCACCAGCCTCAGGGCGGCCCATCCTTTGTGCAAGGAGGGTCTGGGATCTCATCTGCTACGCCCCCCTCAGGCTCCCTTTCTCTTTGGAGATAATTCTGAAACTTTCCCGCACTTATCTGTAAGTGAGATCTCCCCCCTTAGGTAATTGTTGGAGTTCTTTAAGATTACTGATTACCCTTTCAAGGATAAACTGCATGAACCAGCTATATCATCCCAAACTTCTAGATTAATTTTTCCATAAAGGCCAAGGGCCATCTGCTCAGTGTAGTGGAGAGAGCTGTGAAACGGGCTGCAGACCAAGACTCTCAATAAAGGGTGACTTAAAGGGGATTGTTGGCAACATAGGGACCCCTTAGTCTGAATGCTTAGCTAAGCCTTAGTAGTTAAGCAGGCTGAACAGAAAAGGGGCATTAGGGTAAAAGCCCCGCTGTGTTCTGCTGCTGAAGTAGAAAGTCAACAGGACCCCACCCCGGTACATTCTCGGTGCCCTGTTGATCTGCTTCTGAAAGCCGTCCCAGGAGAGATTAGAAGTCACTCTTGTCTGGAAGATCAAATTCGTTACCCATATCAGGGCTCAGCAAACTTGTTCTGTACATACATTGTTCTATACATACATTCTGTAAATGTGTGTACATTCTTCAGGGTTACATCTAAATTGTCATTTTAAAAATGGAATGTCCTGTTTCTTCCCTGATGTGACCAGCCAGCCACCATTTAGCCCTTGCTAGGTGCCAGGCTGTGTGCTAAATGCTTTGCTTAGGGTATTTCACATAATTCTCACAACCCCATGAGGCAGGATGTGTCCCTTTTTCCTAAGAGAAAACTAAGGCTTAGAAAAGTTAACTTAACTGCTGGAAGCTACACAAAAAGCAAGCAGGAGTAATAGAATTCTCTCCTGGGTCTGACTCGACAGCTCTGAGCCGCTCCTCCCCACCCCTCCTATTCTAGACAGGGTTTCTCTCTATGCTTCCTCTGCAGGTCCCTTCATGTATGTGGCTTCCTGGGGTGCTTTAGCTGGGAAGGGGAGGAGCAGCTAATGCGGTCACTGTGTGCCATGGATCAGCAATTAAATCACCATCTAGATTAGGGCCAGCAGAAAACATCGGCCAGATATAGCTAGGAACAGTTTTTACATTTTTAAATGGCTGAAAAAAAATCAAAAGAAGAATACTTTGTGACACCTGGAAATGACATGACATTCAAACATCAGTGTCCATAAATAAAGTTTTATTGGCGCACAGCCATGCTCATTTGTTCACATGTTGTCTACGGCTGCTTTTGTGCTAAGACAGCAAAGCCAAGTAGTTGTGACAGAGCAGAGACCATATGACTCGCAAAGCCGAAAATATTTACTCTTGGGCCCTTGGCAGAAAAATTTTGTCAACCCCTGTTCTAAGATGAAGAATAGCGTTTGATCTCCCAGATAAGAATGAATTCCTGAGCTCTTCTGGGAGGTGGGAGGAGACAGGATAGTTTTCAGAGGGATCAAAAGGACAGCTAGATACAAAGCCAGATCAATTGAATTACATCTATGCTTATCTGAATTGTTCTGGAACATTCTTTGCAGTAACAATGTACTCGCTTTTCAGTGGGTCCTGGTGACCCACGGTATTGTTTATGTCCCAGACAGCTGTAATTAGGTGCCTGGAACCCTGGGTCATAGCATTCTGTGTATGACATGAAGAGGTTCAGAGTATGCCACCCCAAAATATGCCCTTTGCCATAGGATTATTTTGAGTCAAAGGCAACTGAGAAAAGGCAGACACAAGAAAAATTCTGCCCTCCTCCTCTCTACCAAGAAGGGCAAGATGATTCTTAATCACCAGAGACATCTCTAAACCCTTATCAGACCAGAGAAGGCACCAGAAGATCTACACAAAAAACTATTCACTAGCCCTTATTTTTCATTAGTTTGCCCATATATTTACTTTCCCATAGTTTGCCACCCTTAAAAGCCTAGCCCCTTGTCCTTTTTCTTGACATTTCTCTGTACATTTTTGTCCTTTGTTCAGATATTGTGTAAGCCTTGCATTCTAACCCTCCTTTCAGTTCCTCATGGAATTTCTCCCACATGTATGGGCACCGCACATGTCAAACTTCTGTGTGTTTTTCTCTTGTTAATCTGTTCTATGTCAGTCTAATTTGCAGGAACCCTCCAAATTAAGTTGGAGAACCTGGGAGAGTAGGGGGAAAACGTCTTCCTCCCCTGCAGACACACTAGATTCGATTACAAAGGGAGTGGGGGGGAGGGCGGGGAGCAGGTCTGAACTGAGGTCCTCCGTGCACAGCACAGTGACGCCTTAGGAAAAACGCAGAAGGTTGAGCACAGCCTCTGACTAACGAAGAGGAATTGATACTCGCTGAATACTGACCATGGGCCAGACCCCATGTTACATATTTTACCTGGTGTTTAATTTAAGCCTTAACAATCTGGAGAAGGAAATGACATCTTCCTGTAATGCTTCCTGTAATGCTGAAGGTGAGACTCTGACATCAGGTGATACACAGTCAAATCCACTTTCTACTTGAGCAGGTGCCAGGTACAATGCTCTGAATACAGACAAATAGGTCAACTCTGTGCCCTTGAGTGGCAGGTAACAAATTCTGGGGTTGGCATCCAAATCCTCATCTGCATCTGGGCTAACGAAAGCTGTGCACCGTCTCTGTGTTTGTTGGGCTTCGACAAATTAGCACTTTTCCTGCAAGCTCCTGCTTCGAATCCTGATGTGTTTCTACTATATCGTGTTTGTCTCTCTGTGCTTGCATCCCTGAGCAGCTTTGTCAGTATGGGGAGCATGTCAGTTTGACAGCTCTTGACACAAGCAGATCAAAGCAGCATTACTTCATGATTAGCTCAAGGAGTTTCTGCTCAATAAACCAGCGAGGAGCTGCCATGTACCAGGTCCTGCGCTAGGTGCTGAGTGTGTGAAGGTGAGTGGCAGCCGCTGTTCTTAGGCAGTCACTCCATAGAGACATGCGTGGGACATCAGAGGAGCTCAGGATTCTTTGGGTGTAAGCAACAGAAGGTGATTCTGGCTAATCCTAGCCAAAAGCAGTGCACTGAGAGGCTGGGGAATGGTTCATGGGATTGAAGGAGAAGCTGAATGCCCAGGCTTGGAGTGGATAGGACTGGGCAGCAGCTCCGGGGATCTAAGGAGCAAGAGGTATAGACGGTCTCTTCTGGAGTCTGTGTCTTTGGGACAAATTTGTTCTCACCATTTTCCTCACCTTGATCAATATGAGGTTGCTTCGGTATGAGAATTTGACTTGACTCTGGCCCTATGTCCACTCCTTTGGCTAGATGTGGACAGGCGTCTTGACTGACAGTCCACCAAAGCTGTGTGTGGTGGTGGAGGGGACCTGTTAAAGGACAATGAGCTTCTGTTGCTGGACAAAGGGGTAAGTGCTGTTGGGCAAGTGAAAACCAGGGTCCTATGAACTTTGGGAACATGGAGGGAAATGCCCAGCCCAGCCTGGGGAGTCAGGGAAGACTTCCTGGAGGAAGAAAGGACTG
>NW_007727556.1:189749-190526 GCF_000696425.1 Galeopterus variegatus
CCTGTTAAAGGACAATGAGCTTCTGTTGCTGGACAAAGGGGTAAGTGCTGTTGGGCAAGTGAAAACCAGGGTCCTATGAACTTTGGGAACATAGAGGGAAATGCCCAGCCCAGCCTGGGGAGTCAGGGAAGACTTCCTGGAGGAAGAAAGGACTGAGCTGAAACCAGAATGACAGGTAAAGTTAACCATGCAAAGGGGTAAGAAGGAAATAAGCATCACAGCCTAAGAGAATTGCAGGTGCAAAGGCCCAGAGGCAGAGGAGATTACTGTCACCTACAGAATAATGGCTCTTCCCTGTTGGTCTCTAGGAGTGACAGGTCATTTTGCCCAAGGACTTTTACTTTTAAAAGTCAGCGTCTATTCCCTCCTTATCCCCTTGGAGTCTTTGAGCTTCCCGAGGACACCTGAACACCATGGAGAACCCCAGGCCATTTCTCCCCCTCCCAGAGAGTCTGCAGGGTTCAGGGAAACCTTGACTCTCCTGCACTGAGAGCTGATAGGAAGAAAAATGCCGCTGCAGCCTTGAGCGTTTTTATTACCCCCTTTGGCTGCAGTGGGGGAGGCCTCCAGTCCTGAGCCAGCTGAACTGATTTGCAGTGGTGTGAGTCCCAAATTGTGACTTGACGTTTATAGCAGCTGCGATCTGTGCATATCGATTATTTAGGGAAAGGAATGAAGCTGAGATGGCCGAGCTGCTGCTTGTTAAAAATCTGCCGTTGTTGGGCCGGCCCGGTGGCGCACTGCTATAGTGCGCCGCTTGGGAAGCGCGGTGGCGCT
>NW_007727556.1:191346-192564 GCF_000696425.1 Galeopterus variegatus
TTGCTTGTGTCTCCGGAGTTAGCAAGCAGCTCTTATTCACCATCTCTGATTAATCAACTTCAATTTATTCATGTGAGAAATCCACCGTCCCCCGGGGGCTCCTTGGAAGGAGTTACTGTTCTCTGCCTGATGTGCTCAATTGTTTCTGCCCAGCGCTCACTGGGCTGATGAACGGGAAGACAATGTCTTGGAGCCGGCTGGGCTTTGATGGATTAGCACTTCCCCGCACACTCTGTTTCTCTGATTAAGCTGCTGAGTTTGTCCCCCAACTGCCCCCCGCCCCCACCGTTAGGAGGTTGTTTCTTCCGTGCTAATGACATGGAGCTGTGGGGAGGAGTCTGGGCCTCCATTCCATGCAGGGAGCACTTGGCCACCATCACTGTCCAAATTTAGATGGGGTAGCCCAGAGATAAAAGAAAAAAAAAAAAAAGAAAAAAAAGAAAAACAACACCTGCTGCAGTGCCAACTCCAGAGTGGGAAGAAGCCCCAACAATGCCTGCAGCTAAACGGTGCCACTGATTGTGCTCTTTAGCAGCACGTGGGAGATCGATCTCAGGATCTCTTGGATCCGATTCTAGGTCGGGCTCTGCTTTCACCTGGAGAAGTTACTGGTCCTCCGTGACATAGGTGCCCCTATAAGATGAGGGGACTGAACTACATGAGTATGACAGTCTGCTCAGCTGCCACAACAGAATACCAGAGACTGGGTGGCTTAAGCAACAGATTTATTTTCTCAAGGATCTGGAGGCTGGAAGTCCAAGACCAGGGTGCTGCAGGGTCGGTTTCTGTTGAGGCCTCTCTTCCTGGCTCGTAGGTAACGTCCTTCTGTGTACTCTCATGGCCTTTCCTCTGTGTGCCTGCACTCCTGGTGTCTCTTCCTTTTCTTAGGATGACATCAGTCCCGTTGGATTAGGGCCCCACCATACGACCTCATTTAACCTTAATTACCTCTTTACATACCCTATCTCCAAATACAATCATATTAGGAGTTAGGGCTTCCATGTGCAAGTTTGAGGGGAACACAATTCAGACCAGAACAATGAGAAACTTGCCAACCAGAAAGGTGGGGGAGGTTGTTGACGCCTTCGCAGGGAGTATCAATTATTGGGTGATGGAGAGGATGTTTTTCCAGCTATTCAATCACCCATTACCCCATTCCTGCTTGAAAAATCCATGCCACAATGAGCTGTATCACTGATGGCCAGGTGGCTTCCCTTC
>NW_007727556.1:194301-195399 GCF_000696425.1 Galeopterus variegatus
ATCACCAGGGCTACACTAGTGTATTCGTCTGCTAGGGCTGCTGTAATGAAGTACCACAAAATAATGGCTTAAACAACAGACGGCTCACAGCTCTGGAGGCTGGAGGTCCAATATCAAGGTGTTAGCAGGGTTGGTTCTTTCTGGACATTGTGAGGGAGAATCTGTTCCATGTCTCTCCTGTAGCATGGTTTTCTGGCAATCTTTGGCATCCCTTGGCTTGTAAAAGCATCACCCTGATTTCTGCCTCTGTCTCCACATAGCATTTTCCCTATGTATGTGTGTGTGCCTGTGTCCGAATCTCCCTTATTTATAATATCAGTCATATTGGTTTAAGGACCACCCTATGACCTCATTTTGACTTGATTACCTTTGTAAAGATTCTATGTCCAAGGTCACATTCAGAGGTACATGGAGTAGGACTTTAACATATAAACTTTTGGGGGGACACAATTCATAACACCTGCCTTGGGATTGATTTTGTGATGATAAATCCCCTTACTGTTCAAGCCTTGTGAGTTGGCTTTTTGTTATCCGAATTGCTGAAAGAAATCTCAAAAGGGCCGTGCCGCTCTCACCTCTGGCGATGTGGGTGGGTGTCCCTTCTCATTGTCAGGTGCTACTAGGAACTGTTTCATTTTCTTGCTTTTGTGCATAGGTCCATGAACTGGAGCCCTGCACAAACATTCCAGCTCAGGGAGCCGCACACACAGTGGCCCTGAGATAGGAAAGAGCTCAGGGCATTTGAAGAAAAGACAGAGATGAAATAGTATTGACAAGCTTGCCTTATTTGGCTTCTAGTGGCCCCCTGCACTCCTGGGCTTATGGCCTCTTCCTCCGTCTTCAAAGCATGTCCCTCCAACATCTGCTTCTGTCTTCACCTCTCCTCCTACAAGCATCCCATGATTACTTCGAGCCCACCAGGAAAATCCACGACAGTCATCCCATCTCAATATCCTTAACTCAATCACATCTGCAAAGTCCCTTGGCCATGTAAGGCAACATATACGTAGGTCCTGGGTATGAGGACTTGGAGATCGTTGGGGGTGGGCATCATTCAGCCAACTGCAGGCGATTAGACTGTCAAATGTATTGATCTAT
>NW_007727556.1:196166-204079 GCF_000696425.1 Galeopterus variegatus
TTGGGGGTGGGCATCATTCAGCCAACTGCAGGCGATTAGACTGTCAAATGTATTGATCTATTATGCTTAGCAGTGGGATGACTTTCTGCCCATTTCTGCTCCTGGCATGTAAGTAATTACTTTTCTATACCTTGATGTGGGGTCGGGGGGAGGTGGGGCGAATATGCCCTAAATCAGTGGTTCTTAAAGTGTGGCCCCAGAATCAGCAGTGTCAGCATCACCTGGAGACCTGTTAGACATGCAAATTCTCAGGCCCCACCCTGGACCTCCTGAATCAGGAACTCTGGGCTCAGCAACCTGTACTTTAACAAGCCCTGCCTCATGATCCTGCCTTTATTTAAAATTTCGATGCATTCATCATGAAATTTTTTGCATTAAGATATTAGTGTTGACTACTGAATTTTTTGGTGCCTCCTTCAATTTTGTACCTGAGATGAATGCATTGCTGGCTTCACCCTTGTTGTGGCCCTGGAGAAAACAAAGGTCATCAAATCTCAGATCAAAATCGGAGGTCTGTGTGAAGCATGACAGAGACACCTGACCTACTTGGCGGTGATCAGATGTCTTCCATGAGGGCATAGTGTCAGAACTGAGGCTGAGGGCTGGAAGGAGTTAAATTAGTGACAAAGGAGTAGGAGCATTTTAGGAAGGGAGAATAGCAGGTGCAAAAGCTAGATGTTTGGAGGGGACGTGGCAAATAGGAGGGCCGGGAAAGACCACTGTGCTGTGTGATTACTTGAACAAATATTTATTAAACTCCTACAGTGAGCCCTGGGGGTCTCCTGGTCTTTGACAACCTAGAATTTCAACCTCCATGTTGATCTGGAAGAGTCTGAGGAAGACAATTGGAACAAAGGCCAGGTCTCGGCATGCCTCGGTCACATTGGCAAAGTGTGCCCCAGGCAGTCTTGTGCCCAGAGATTGTATTTGGCATCCAGCAAAAAAAGCTGTGTGTCTTATAAAAGATGCATTTAGCACAGGTTTCTATTTCAGAGCTAATAGCCTTAGCTGTTATGTAGAAAGAAAAAGAGCACAATTACCCTGTTTTAATAACATGGTTGACAGCACAGGTCCAATCCCGAGGATCCTCGGTTCACATTTTGAGGTTTCCCTAGTGAGTGAGTCCTTAGTCCCAAGCTAGCTTGTCACCTCACATCCCAGCTTGCCTAGAATGGTTCAGGTTTATGCCTAATGCAATTAATAACACCCTTTCACCTTCCAATGCCCAAGTTTGGGCAATTAATCATAGGATCACCCCAGTGACACAGGACTGAGAAAAAAAAACTAAACCCATGCTCGACGGTGCAGTTCCCACCAGCTCCTTAGAGAAATTCAGCCCTAGCAAAACAAACAAACAAACAACAACAACAACAAAAAAACCCCAAAAACCAGCAACAAAAGAAACAAAATCACCAAATCTCAGACCGTGCCCATCTACCCATTAATATTTGAGGGCCTGTTCATGCCAGGTACTGCTCCAAAAACCAGGCAGAAGGACTTCCTAGGAACCGATATTAGACTTTTTATTGTACTTGGGAAAAAGCTTATGTAGAACAAAGGGAAAAAAACATATCACTAAGATAAAGTGGTGTCACTTTCATGTAAGAGCTTGCTGCTCCCGTGGTAAGCTTCTTCCAGTAACAGTGCTTGGGGAATGGAAAAGCTTCTCAGTGAAAGCTAATATATCGTCCCAATTCAATGTTTAATTATTTAAAAGCTTACAACTCTACGAGTTTGTTTTGGACAATTTGAAGTACTCATGACAGTTCTCTCAGTTGTCCTACTGCTTCAGGGTGAGAGTTATTGAGGCTGGTGTGTATCCACCTGGATTTTCAAAAGCAAATTTTATTGACGTATAACAGCAACAGGAACGCGGAGTATAAGATAAAGCTCCTGTGTCTAAAGAATTTCAGGTTCCCCGGAGCTCCACTGGGTCCTCCCAGGTACCTTCTTCCCGCTTTCTTCAAGGTGACCACTACCCTGACTCCTCCATGATTCTATGACGCTCAGACAGACAGAGCTAAATGGAGTCGCACGTGCGTTTTTATATCTGGCCTTCCCCCTCAACCGTGAGAACCATCCACGCTGTGTGTAGCTTGCTCACTTGTGTTCCCGTGTGTACGCCGTTGCATAAATATATTCATTCATTTTGTTTTGCTGTTGGTGAAAATTTGGGTTGTTTGCAGTCTGGGGCTGTTATGAATAACAGGATGCTTCTGTGAGCATTCTGGTAACACGTGGGTGCACACGTGCGTTGTTCTGTAAGGGACACACCTAGCAGGAGAGTTGCCAGGTCATAGAGTGGGTGGACACTCAGCTTTAACATACAGTGTCAGACAGTTTTCCAAAGTGTTTGCACCACTTTGTACTGGTTATTCCACACTGTTGCCCCCACCTGGAATTGTCAATCTTGAATTGTGTTGGAATTTCATTGTGGTTTTAATTTGCTCTTCCCGATGAATAATGGTGCTGATCATCTTTTCATCTTGGACATTTGAAACACCCCCTTTTGTGAAGGGCTTTCCCCATCTCTTGTCTATGTTTTAATTGAGTTCTTTCTCTTGTTGATTTGAGGGAGTTCTCTCTTTAATGAGAGCATGAATCTTTTCTTGGTTACAGGTATTGTAAATTTCTTCCCTTCATCAAGAGACTATATTAAAAGAGTGAAAGTTAAGCCACAGAATGGGAGAAGTTCTTACCTTTTATGTCTAATTTATCAACCTCTTTTTTTTTTTTTCTTTTTGTCTTTTTTACTGACCGGCAACGGGATCGCAACCCTCGGTGCTGCGCCCGCCCCTCGCTCAGCCAGTGAGCGGGAACCGGTCTGTATGTGGGATCCGAACCCTCGGCAGGAGCGCCGCTGCGCTCCCAAGCGGTGCACTCTCCAGTGCGCCACCGGGCCGGCCCTCAACCTCTTTTTTTTATGGTTAGTATTTTTTGTGTCCCATTGAAGAAGTCATCGCATTCAGGTCCCTGTACTGGCCAGCTGCTATAAAAAAAAAAGTCATTGCCTGCCACCCTCCGCCAAAGCCAAAAAGATATTCTGTATCACCGTCAAAAAGTTTTGTTTTGATTTCACATTGGAATCTACAATCCACCTATGATTGGCTTTTCCCTATGGTGGGAGCTGGGAGTCAAGTTTCACTTTTTTTCCCCATGTGGGTTTCCCATTGAATGAGCACCATTCAGCATCTCCACTGCTCTGCAGTGACACCTCTGCCACAATGCCACAGGTGAGTCAGCTTGTGGACCCTTTATTCTCGTCTGTTGGGCTATTTGTGTGTCCTTGGGCTAATATCACAAACTCTTCATTACTGAAGCTGAATAATCTGTCTGGATAATCTGGTAGAGAAAGTCCTCATGTTGGTGGGCTTCTTCAAGAGCTTTTAGCTCTTTGCCTTTTCAATTACATTTTAGAATCAGCTTGTTAATTTTCACAGAAAATTTGTCCAAACTTTGATCGGATTAAATCTGTAGATCAATTTGGGGAGAAATGAAACTTTTATAACATCGAGTCATTAAGTCATGACTCAGTGGTGCATTTCTTCATTTGTTTAGGTTTCTTTACTTTCTCTCCATCTTTTATAGTTTTCTGTCATGTGGTCTTGAGTGTTTTTCATTAGACTTACTCCTAGTTATTTAATATGTTTTGATGCTATTATGTTTTATAATTTTTATTTTCTGTTTTGTGTATAAAAATACATGAATATACATGAATATACCTTATATTTGGCAACCTTGCGAAATTTATTCTAGCAATTTATAGACTTTTTGAATTTTCTACAACAATCATGTTGACTACAAATAGTGACAGTTCTATTTTTTTGTTTCGAAGCTCAGATCTCACTTCTTTTACTTCCAGTATAAAGTTACATAGCAGTGATAATAGTGGTCGGCCTTATCTCATTTCTGATATTAGGTAGAAGCTTTCAGTATTTTATTATTATGAATGAGGTTTCCTATAGGTTTTTCAATGCAAATTCTTTATCGGGTTAAGAAAGTTTCCTTTTATTATTTTGACTTTTTTTGAGACTTGAATTAAGATCTGGCATAGGGATAATTTTTGTAAGGTTCTGTGTCTTTTTGAAAAGAATGTATATTCTATAGTTGTTGGGTGGAAATGATCTATATATGACAATTGGTCAATATGTTAATTAAGTTCAGTTTTTCTATATTGTTCGCTTTTCATTTAGTTTTTCTATTTTTCACTTGTTGTGGGCTTATTTTTTCTTGTAGTTTGTCATTTTTTTTTTGCCTCATGTTTTGAGCCTTGTTGAATTGATGGTTTTGTTGTTGTGAAGGATATTTTTGGTTGCTGGAACTGCTTTGTATTTTTAAGTCTGCTTTGTGTGATAGTAACAGAGCTAGCACCAGCTTGCTTTACAATCCCTTTTTACTCCTTTCCTGACATCCTTTGGATTTATTATTTTTATGCTCATTTCCCCCCTTCGTTAGTCTGGTGATTGTATAGTCTTTTATAAACTTTCAGTGCTTACACAAGAGATTATAATGTGCATCCTTGAATTATCAAAGTCTAATATAAATTAAATATACATATGTATTTTTGGTGTCTGGTTGGGGCTGGGATCCAAACCCGTGACCTGGTGTTATAAGGCTGTGCTCTAACCAACTGAGCTAACTGGCCAGCCCTAATACTCCTCTTTTTTCCTGGGCAATACGAGGACCTTGGAACATTCTAATTCCTTTTAGCCTCTTCCAACTTCTAAGCTATTTCACTCTGTATTTTATTTTATGTATACTTTAAACCCTATAGTGCATTATTGGCATTAATAGAAAATAAATTAATGTTAACTACTAATAATTATAAATTTGCACGATTATATATTAATATTATATGTTAATATTAATTTATATTTAATTTAGATTTAGTTACAGTTAGTCTTTTCTTTGTTCTTTCCTGCAGCTCTGAGCTTCCATCTGGGATCACTTTTCTCCTCCTTGAAGGAACTCCTTTTAGTACAAGGATACTTCAAAAAGTTCACGGAAAGATTTGTATTATCTTTTAATTCTATTTTCCCATGAACTTTTTTTTTGAACTTGTATTTTCTTTTTTTTTTTTTAAAAGATGACCGGTAAGGGGATCTTAACCCTTGACTTGGTGTTGTCAGCACCACGCTCAGTCAGTGAGCGAACCGGCCATCCCTATATGGGATCCGAACCCGGGGCCTTGGTGTTATTAGCACCACACTCTCCCGAGTGAGCCACAGGCCGGCCCTGAACTTGTATTTTCTTGACTGGTTCTGCTGGTGATAAACTTTCCCTGATTTCTTTGGTCTGAAATTATCTTCCTTTCAGCTTCATTCTTGAAGGATATTTGCAAGGGGTATAGAATGCTATGTGTCAATTGTTTTCTTTCAGCACTTTGGAGATATCATTGCATTAATTTCTGGTTTTCCTAGTTGGTCCTGAAGTCAGATGTCAGTCTCCTTTGAAGGCAGTTTGTTCTTTCTTCACCCTGACCTCCAAAGCTGCTTTGAAGACTTTCTGTGTTGTTGGTTTTCAGCTTATTACTGTGATATGCCTATGTACGATTTTTGCTTTATCCTGTTTAGGGTTCACAGGGCTTCTTAAATCTTAATTTAGTCAGTTTTCAAATCTGTATTATTCAGGGCTCTTCAGAGAAACAGAACGGGAAATAGAATCAGCCCTCTGTATCTATAGGTTCTGCATGTGTGAATTCAGCCAACAGCAGGTCAAAAATATTTTAAAAATATAAGTAAATATAAAGCAACAACAATAAAAATAACACAATGAAAAAATACAGCATAGCAACTATTTGCATAGCATTTACATTGTATTATGTATTATAAGTAATCTGGAGATGATTTAAAGTCTACAGGAGGATGCACATAGATTATATGCAAATACTATGCCATTTTATTAAAGGGAATTGAGCATCTGTGGATTTTGGTGTCTGCAGGGGAGTCCTGGAACTAATCCCCCACGGATACTGAAGAGTGACTGTATATAGATACATAGGAGGAGATTTATTATGGGAATCGGCTCCCATAATTGTGGAAGCTGAGAAGTCTCACGCTGTGCTGTCTGCAAGCAGGGAAACTGATGATGCAATTCAGTCCAGGTCCAAAGGCTTGAGAACCAGGGGAGCTAATTTTGTAACTCCCAATCGAAGGCTGAAGACCTGAAAACCCAAGGTTGTGTGTGGTAGGTGGGGGGTGGGAGGGGGGTGCTGGTGTCAGTCCTGGAGTCTGAAGGGCTGAGAACCAGGAGCTCCAATATCCGAGGGATGATACCCACCCACAATGGTGACGGTGGATCTTCTTTACTTAGTCTGCTGATTCACATGCTAATCCTTTCCAGAAACACCCTCACAGACACACTCAGAAATAACCAGCCACCTGAGCATCCCTCAACCAGTCAAACTGACTCGTAGAATTAACCATCACAAGCATTATCAGTGATCTCCTCTCATACCACTTCTGTTCCATTTTCTCTTTTCTCTCTTTCTGGGGTGACAATTACATCTATGTTAGACCTTTTCATGGAATCCCTGTGCCTCCTTTTTTCCTCTGTTGTTTCCATCCTGTTGTTTCTCTATGCTTCATTCTTCTAGCTCATCTTCCAGTTCACTAATTCTTTCTACCTGTGTCTAATATCAATTCGGAAAATTTTTATAGTTCCCATTTCTTTTCCAAAATTCTTTGCCTTGCCCCATTTCCCTGACCATGTGAAGCACACTTATTGTAGTCTGTGTCTGATGCTGGAGTTATCTGGATTGCCAGTGGGTCTCTCGGTATTGTCTGTTTATCTTGCTTTTTGGCCATATTGTCCTTGTACATCTGGTTATTTTTCTACAACTAGAGAAAAGCCACAAGCCATGTGAGAATATGCTGCAGACATGATGCTCCATCACTCCCAAATATTTTGTTCTGCATTTCCTATACATCAAGGACATTCTCCTATTAACCACAGCANAACTGACTCGTAGAATTAACCATCACAAGCATTATCAGTGATCTCCTCTCATACCACTTCTATCCCATTTTCTCTTTTCTCTGTTTCTGGGGTGACAATTACATCTATGTTAGACCTTTTCATGGAATCCCCATGTCTCCTTTTGTCCTCTGTTGTTTCCATCCTGTTGTTTCACTATGCTTCATTCTTCTAGCTCATCTTCCTACCTGTGTCTAATATCAATTTGGTAAATTTTTATAGTTCCCATTTCTTTTCCAAAATTCTTTATCTTGCCCCATTTCCCTGACCATATGAAGCACACTTATTGTAGTCTGTGTCTGATGCTGGAGTTATCTGGATTGCCAGTGGGTCTCTCGGTATTGTCTGTTTATCTTGCTTTTTGGCCATATTGTCCTTGTACATCTGGTTATTTTTCTACAACTAGAGAAAAGTTGTGAGAATCGTGCAAAGAACTATCACCTCACAAGCCATGTGAGAATATGCTGCAGACATGATGCTCCATCATTCCCAAATATTTTGTTCTGCATTTCCTATACATCAAGGACATTCTCCTATTAACCACAGCANTCCCAAATATTTTGTTCTGCATTTCCTATACATCAAGGACATTCTCCTATTAACCACAGCACAAGCATCAAACTCAAAGAATTGACATCCCTCCATCATTACTATCTAATCTGCAGACTTTATTCAAGTCTGCAGGTTAAAAATTGGAACAATTCAGAGACCCAAGGCATTGAGAAGGTGACCGGACTCCTCTTCCACATCCAGGCACACCGCCAGCACCTCAGGGCCCAGTCTGGGGGCCTGAGGCATGGAGTTGAGGACCAGACCCCCCTCCCACAACCAGGCACACCATGCTAGTGCCTTGGGGCCTACCTGGGGACCTGAGGCATTGAGAAGAGAACTGGACTCCCCTCCCACAACCAGGCATACCGTGCCTGTGCCTTGGGGCC
>NW_007727556.1:204184-204814 GCF_000696425.1 Galeopterus variegatus
TTGAGAAGAGAACTGGACTCCCCTCCCACAACCAGGCATACCGTGCCTGTGCCTTGGGGCCTGCCTGGGGACCAGAAGCATGGAGAAAGGGAACGGACTCCCCCTCCCACAACCAGGCACACCACACCAGTGCCTCAGGGCCTGCCTGGTGACCAGAGGCATGGAGAAGGGGACCAGACTCATCTCCCACAACCAGGCATACCATGCCAGTGCCTCAGGGCTCGCCTGGGGACCTGAGTCATTGAGAAGGGGACTGGACCCCCCTCCCACACGTAGGCACACTGCGCCAGTGCCTTGGGGCCTGCTTGGGGACCCGAGGCATGGAGAAGGGGCCTCGACCCTTCTCCCACAACCAAGCACACTATGCCAGTGCCTCAGGGCCCACCCAGTGACCCAAGGCATGGATCAGGGACTGGACCCTCCTTCCACAACCAGGCACACTGTGCCAGCACCTTGGGGCCCACCTGGGGACCAAGGCATGGAGAAGGGGACCAGATCCCCCCTCCCACAAACAGGCACACCACACCGGTGCCTCAGGGCCTACCCAGGGACCCGAGGCATGGAGAAGAGGACCAGACACACCCCACAACCAGGTACACTGCCAGCACCAAGGAGCATGCCAAAAACATC
>NW_007727556.1:205865-208261 GCF_000696425.1 Galeopterus variegatus
CATATCTCAATGTTGAACCCCCAAAATATGTATAATCAATTTTGATTCAATAAAAAAAAATGTTGGAACAATTCAGGGTCACAGGTCGCTTTTAGTTGTCCTGCCTCTTTAGCTGCTTTTGCTGTGGAACAGCTCCTCACATTTTCCTTAACTTTTATGACCTTGCCATTTTTGAAGACTATAGGACAGTCATTTTGTAGAATGTTCCTCAGGATGGGTTTCTCTAATTTCCTCATAATTAGATTCAAGTAATGGATCTTCGCCAAGAATATTGCAGAAGTGAGGCTGAGTTCTTAGTGCATCCTGTCAGGTGGTACATGATTTTGATTTATCTCATTACCAATGATGTTAACTTTGTAATTACCTTTGAGTACGATGGTGTCTTCCAGGTTTGCCCACTCTAAAGTCACTCCTTTTTCTTTTTGTGGTAAGTAAATACAACAGAGTTTGAGATAGTAAGTTTCTCATCAAACTTCCATCCTCTAGTTTCAGCATTCATTGAGGTTTTCTGCCCAAATCACAATGCTGAAAGTCTGCAAAATAAAAATTTTACAATTCTATCATTTTGTACATTTATTGCTTGTCATTCTGCTATAAAGAAGAACTTTTTCTTCTATCTCTATGCATTTATTTATAAATGTATTTATGTATTTATTTATCCATTCATCCACCCACCCATCTATCTATCCTTCCATTCGTCCGTATGAACTCATGGGTTTCTATTCAGTAGGTTACAGTTCATTATCATAGTTTTCTATGCTGCGTTTGGCTGGTGGAGTTCCTTTGAGATGGTTTCTGTGCCTTTTTGGAATATCTTCATCCGTCTTTGAGCACTTCCTTACTTTCTGGCTGAACAAGTTGTTATTCTCTCCTTATGTTTTCCTTGCACCAGCCCTGGATCAACCAACTCTGGTTCCCGTCAGAGAAGGAATGGCCTTTATATCCCAGATCTTGGTTGCTAGGAGAGCTCATTGCTATTGGGGTGTCACTGCTCCTAGGGCCTCTCAGTGGACAGAATTAGGAAATATAGTGTATATATACCAGCGAGCACACACATGCACACACATACACACACACACACGCCCGTACATCTAAATCTATATGTGTTTGTGTAACTATATGTATAGATTAAAAACCATGAATTCAATACGATTCCTGTTCAACACTGCAGATTTCCTTTTAGCATTCCTTTGTCTCTGACAGTGAGAAACCTGGCTCCCATTATCCTTACTATGTCTCCTTATCTGCTGAGTCCTGTCCTGGATGTAGCCAGTCTCCTAGTGCTGCTGCTGCCCTTTGTGTGAATGCCCTACTCACCTACGTGGGCTCCAACCCTGAGGGTCTGCTCCCACCCCTCCTTACCCCTTCATCTTGTTTGGGTTCTGACTCAGCACTAGGCTCCTCCACCCACTCCTCTGACATAGATCTCTACCTCTCTTGTCCAGTACTTTGGATTGAATTGAATTACTTAGGAAGGAAGGAAGGGAAAGTAGACACCTGATTATTTTCGATTCAGCGCTGGACAGTATATAAGAAATTACAGAAATTTAAGATCTGGGATTGGTGGTGTTGATGATGATGATGATGATGGTATTTCCAGAGAAACATTATGCTTACTTCTGTTGTGACAGAATATAAGACAATATCATCTTTCTGGCCTGAATTTATTAATCAATGATTTTTCTATCAAAAGAAAGCATTAACCTTTTAAGTTAATTTGTTTAGAAATTTAATCAAGCTCCTTTTGAACCGACTATTTTAGCTTTCACCACCTTTAAGGTTACTAGGATAACCCAGTTCCTAGCACTGCACCAGACATTATTGCACTGGGGAGGATATGGGATTATTGGAACCCTCCTACACTGCTGGGGGAATGTGAAATGGTGAAGCCACTGTAAAACAGTTTGGCAGTTCCTCAAATGATTAAACATAGAGTCACCACGTGATCCAGCAATTCTGCTCCTAGATATATACCCAAGAGAAATGAAAACAAATGCCCACGTTAAAATTTTACACAAATGTTTATAGCAGCATTATTCACAATAGCCAAAAGGTAGAAACAACCCAAATCCCATCAACTGATGAATGGATAAACAAAATGTGGCATATCTATGCAATGGAATATTATTCAGTCATAAAAAGGAATGAAGTATTAATATATGTTACAACTTGGATGAATCTTGAAAACATTTTGCCAAGTGAAAGAAGCCAGACAAAAAGTCCATATATTACATGATTCCACTCATGTGAAAGTCTGGATTAGGGATATTAATAGATACAGAGAGTAGATTAGAGGTTGCTTAGGGTCAAGGGGGCATAAGGGGTTGTGGTGATAGCTAGAGGGTATAGGTTTCTTTTTTTCTTTTCTTTTTTTTCCTTTTTTAAATAAAGATGAC
>NW_007727556.1:209673-211412 GCF_000696425.1 Galeopterus variegatus
CCAGCCCTCTGGGGAAAGTCAGTTTAAAGTGTGTAAGACTGAAAAAGTGCCAGGGGAGAGATTGAAAAGTGGACCATTGATTTGTACCAGAGCAGATTTATATCCTTCCTAATCTAAAGAGCCCTAAGTGGACTTTAAAACCTTTTCAGTAAAACACGGCATTTAAACGAGCCTTGCCCAAATGACTTGCTTGTACCAGAATCCCCTTCGCCAAGCCAAATCCTCTTCCTTCTACTGATGCAAACCCCACCTCTTTTCTTAGACCCATATCTAATACTCCCTGCCTTAAACCTTTCCCCAAAGGCTCTAGCTGTCAGCTACACTGGAATGACAAGAGCTTTCATGACCCGTTATTCACAATGTGGAATGTTTTTCCCCTCGTGTGGTTAATCATTCTTTGTGTTTATCAAATATACATGGATAGATACATTGCATGTTGTTTCTCCACCTTCCCCTCCACCACTTTCTATGCCACAGCCCTGTCCCATCTACTGGTGGTTAGCATAGGGTTAGGTATCAGATGGAGATTTAATAAATGGCTTTATTAGCACGGATGTACCAAGAGTCCTATAAGTCAGTTAATGACTTCTCTAGTGTGGTTTTCTTTTGACCTTTATCTCTGGAGAAGTTTTCAGTACCTGAACACATCTCTTTGAGGACTAGGCTTGTGTTGTACATGAGTGCAGCCAGGCCTGGCGTAACAGGATGCGTGTACCCCGTATGAAGTGGGGATCTGCTGCTCCAGCTGACTGTAGCGTGCAGCTCAACACTAGCAACTCTGACTTGTCTTAAAAATTTTGAAATCCAGACTTCTTAAAATGTTGGCCTCTATCTTTAAGATGTTAACATTGACAGCATGGTATGTGGGCATCAATAGAACAGGATGAAGAGCTCAAGAATAGACCCACATAAAAGGAAACATGATAAATAACAATAGTGCTGCAGTAGGGAAAAGATGGGTCGGGTGCCTCAGTCTGTCTGGGCTGCTATAACAAAATATCATAGACTAAAATAAACAACAGACATTTATTTCTTACAGTTCTGATGGCTGGAAGTCTGGGATCAGAGTGCCAACATGGTCTGGTTCTGGCGAGGGTCCACTTCCAGGTTGCAGACTGCTGACATCTCCCTGTGTCCTCACATGGTGGAAAGAGAGCAAGAGAGCTTTCTGGGGTCCCTTTTATAAGGGCACTAATCCCACCCATGAGGGTTCCACCCTAATGACCTAATTACCTCCCAACGACCCCACCTCCTGATAGCATCATACTGGGGTTTAGGATTTCAGCATATGAATTTTGGAGGGACACAAATATTTGGTCCACTGCACAGGGAACAGATGGTTTTGGGGAAACTGGTTCACAATTTTGACAGAACAAAAAGCTGGATCCAAACTAATATCAGATATAAAAGTAGGCTGCAGATGGATTAGACTTATGAATGAAAGATAAAACTGTAAAGGAGGCTAACTTTGCAACCTAGGAGTAGGGAATATGTTTTAGGTGAGACACCCAAATCAGACTATAAGTTAAAAGAGCAATTGATATGAAAACATTAAAATGAAGTATTTCTACTGAAGGAAAGATACCACAGGCAGAGTTATCAGTCAGATGACCAGTTGGGATAAGACATTGACAAAGCCTAAATGAATAAGTGGTTAATATCTAGCAAAGTCAAAGAACTCTTGTAAATCAACAAGAAAGCCAGAAAATAGAAAAATGACTGGAAAAAATGGGCAAAGG
>NW_007727556.1:212050-214207 GCF_000696425.1 Galeopterus variegatus
CTCTTGTAAATCAACAAGAAAGCCAGAAAATAGAAAAATGACTGGAAAAAATGGGCAAAGGTTATGAGCAGGAAATTTCCTGAGGAGGAAACCTCAATGATTAATAAACTTTTCAAGTTCTCAACTTACTTGTACTCAAGGAAATGCAAATTAAAATAATGAACTATCATGATGTATAGCTATTAGGTTTCCCAGCTTCCGAATTTTTGCCAACAACAGTTATTGGCAAAGATGTGGGGAAGTGGGTGTACCATGGGCAGTACTAGAACCAGGGCACCAGTACCGTGGCCAGTGCTAGTACCAGTACACTAGTACCATGGGCAGTGCTAGCGGGAGTGTAGGCCAGCACAGCCATTCTGCAGCAGTACTTGGAAGCATTTAATGAAATCAGATCTGCATATATCTTTGAGTAATTCTATTCCTGGGTGTGTAGCCAGGGAAATTCTGGTGCAGATCCATCCCTCCCCGTTTATGCCACTTATCCTAGTGTAATTATTCATAATGCCTCGATCACTCTCACAGCGTCCTGATTTGAATAGTATTGCTTGATGACCCGGAGAGGGCAACTCAGGTGTCTGGTGCTAAGGTAGTAGATAGAATAAAATGTGATACATTTAATGCAAGAAACACCAAGTAGCTGTGAGGAACAACGGACTGGGTATACAGAGAAGGGAGGATAACATGGTTTGCCAAACAAAAGACATCCACAGGTTGAATTAGCGTAAGAAAGTTTGTTTACCTTGGATTTTTTTTTTTAGCGGGGGCTACTAGCCCATTGCTGGGATACAGCCACTTAGACCTGGGAAGCCGACCCCTTTCCCTTCCTGCATGGGGTTTCTGCAGTTATCAAGAGACCTGGTCTTCTCCCCAGAAGAAGATCGTCTTAGACCCCAATTGCCAGAGAGAATGGTCTCTGATGTCCTGCAATGTCATCACTGGAGAAAAGCCTCTTCCATGAAAGGGAAAGGGATGTTCAATCATTTAAGCTCCCTTAAACCATTAACACAAAGTCAAACTTCATTGGAACTCTTGGAAGTGTTTCGAGGTGTCTTCTGTCTTGCCTTAACCACGCCAAGTAACCCTCAAAGCATCACTGAGCTGTACATCTTTGCTGGCCGAGAGTGCTAATGGAAGAGCTGCTGTTTCAGAGCCTTTCTGGTCCACAAATCAGTTGGAACTTTATCTTTCCGTATCTTAAATACAGAATAGGCAAATGGCTTTTTAAACCAAAATCTTACTGCGGAAATAGACATGGGAGCTCCGACTGCCGCAGCTGGGCTGACTATCTCATCCTCTCTTTTCTGGTACATGTGGTGCTGCCTGAGAGGGGGTTGCCAGGGGTCCTGCCAATGCTGCAGCTGATTCCCCAAAGAAAATATCCCAGATGCTGTCTGGACACGATGCAGCGTCTCTAAAGTTAGCGTCTTTGGGATTAGCAGATGAGATAGCAAAATAAAGACACAGCACCCACGGGAACAGCTGGTGTAACCATGAGAAAGGTACTCCCCCCTTTCCAGAGAAACTGCCCCCTCTGTTTAGAGCAGGGGACCGATTGTTCTGCACGCACAATAGGTCAGGGTGGGCTGAGATGAAGCACCCAGACTGTCTCGGTGTCACCGGAATGCCATGAGGGACGGATGGCATTTTCCTCCTCTTGCTGATGTTGGGATTTCACAACTGGCAGTCTGGGCTCCTGCGTCTGGCACTTCCTCGGCTGCGGGCATGAAGAGGTTACAGCAGCCCTGCAGCCTGCTGGGCTGAGTTAGCATTTCCTTCTGCCTCCAGGAGCTCTCCAAGTGAGGCCCTTTCGCATCATGGGAAAGGGGTGGCGGCGGGGGCCGGGGGGCCCGCCGCAGTAGGTGGCCGCAGGGGCTCTTTCACCGTGTCTGCTTCGGCTCCCCGCTGCTCTGCGAGGAGGGGGAGCAGGAAGCCAAAGGCGTCGGGAGGTGCGAAGGATGACCCAGGGACACCGCTCGGTCCGGAGCTGCAGCGTGCCCGAGCTGCGCGCTGGACCCGGGACCGCGGGGACCAAGGAGCCCGGTGCGGCTGGCGCTGCAGGGCCAGCTCCCTGGGGAGCCCGGGGCAGCCTCGCTCCCTGCCCTCCTCCCCGGCGAGGACACGTGGCCGAGCCCGGGCAGCGCTTCGCCCGCAGCCGGC
>NW_007727556.1:215207-217680 GCF_000696425.1 Galeopterus variegatus
GGGGGGCCCCGCCACAGTAGGTGGCCGCAGGGGCTCTTTCACCGTGTCTGCTTCGGCTCCCCGCTGCTCTGCAAGGAGGGGGAGCGGGAAGCCAAAGGCGTCGGGAGGTGCGAAGGATGACCCAGGGACACCGCTCGGTCCGGAGCTGCAGCGTGCCCGAGCTGCGCGCTGGACCCGGGACCGCGGGGACCAAGGAGCCCGGTGCGGCTGGCGCTGCAGGGCCAGCTCCCTGGGGAGCCCGGGGCAGCCTCGCTCCCTGCCCTCCTCCCCGGCGAGGACACGCGGCCGAGCCCGGGCAGCGCTTCGCCTGCAGCCGGCGCTGGAGCTCAGTGGGCGCCCGAGCTCTCTGCAGCCTGTGCGGCTGGGGCTGAGCAGCTCCCGGTGGACGCTGCCCCTTGCAGGTGACACCAGGGAGGCAGACTAGCGGGCCACCTCCCAGTCATCCTGCCTGGACAAGCGGAAACAGCCCCCGCTGGGGGAAACTTGGATTTTTCTTTTGCATCTAACTCTTGTAGCTGTGCGTGATTTGCGAGCCCCATAGGGTTGCATTTCCTACTGGACTGGTGTTTGAGAAAAACTGCCAGGAGGGGGTGGTAAGAGGAAGAAACACTGTGAACTTCGGGGGCAGGGACATTTTCCTGGAAGTGACAAATAGCCTCAGATCTACAGTTACCAGGTCAGTGACAACGCGACGTCCTTTGCTCGAACACTCTAAGGGTCTGGACACTGCCACATGACCAACACTGAAGACCCCAAAGAGCCATGGAATCCTCGCTGGCCACATCCAGTTCTGCCACAGGCCCTGTTACCTTCTCCCACGTCTTTGGTCAACAGTGCCAACTTATGGAAGCAGGTAGGACGCGTGTCATGCGTGATGTGCCCAGAGAAAGGGAAGCGGGCATTATTCAGGGTCGATAGTGGCGGTCTCTGTGTTTCTCTGTCTGCCTCACCTGTTTCTCCATGTGATTTGGGATGAGAGACTCAACTAGCCAGTGACGCGATTGCCTGGCATTTATCCCTTTAAACAATAAAGTTTTTAGGACTTGCCATGAGATGGCATGTGCCACCTGGCATGATGGGGGAGGGTCACCATTTGTCTTTTGTCATCTGTTTCCTGTGTGGCTAGCAGAAGGATGAGGGAGAGTGCATCAGGGGAGATCTGATGATGTGGTGACTGTGGCCATCTTTTGGGGGCAGGTGCCAATCCTAGAGTAGTTGTCCTTCTGTCAGCTTGCCTCTCTCTGCTCCTAGGAGTGCTGTTTAAGCCGTGCCTAGCTGGCCACTGTTGGAGTAACTTAGATGCTCCTAATGTTGTCTGCTCTGAGCAGCCTGTCCCAGCCTTTGACTCTGCTGTGGGGATTCCTCTTTAGTCTTTGCTGCTGAATTTGTCTTCCAGATGGCTCGTGTTTTATACAGAAGAGGAAAGTTGGCATGGGCTGCAGCCTTAACCCATGCCAGCCATCTTGCTAGGGTCTGCGTTTGGTCACAAAGAAAACCAGGTGAGGGTGAATGGCTTGGTGCAAATGGTCACCGAGGTCAAGCCCACAAATGGTGCTTGATTTGTGCTTATGACTCGGTTGGAGGTACAGGAGAAATAGTATTCTTGTTTCTCTGCTTTTTCAGACTTCATTCCTGGTGGGAAAAGGACCACGTGTTCCTCCACTGGTTTGCTCAGTGTAAAAGGGTTGATTGTACATTTTCTGTGAGTCTCAGGAAGATGGTAAGAGCAGCACTGTCTCAGGAGTCTGGGGGCCTGAGTCAGTGTCGATGCTTCCAGTGGCTGGTTGCGTGACCTTGGAAATTGCACACCCCACCCCCTTCCCTGGGGTGTCTGTCTCCACCTGCAAAACAAGAGAACTGGACTTGGGGTGCCTGGACCATACAGGCCTTAGGTTCTGTGAGCTCAGAGGAGCATTGCTCAGTGGCAAAACAAACTTGAGCTGGTTTTTAGGACGGAATGTGTCTGCACAGATAGACAGCTCGTGGAGTGGGTAAGTGAAGGCTCTGGAGCTGGACATCCTGGGTTTGAGTCCCACCTTAATTTGTTATATGCTGTGTGACCTCAGGCAAGTTTCCTAGCCTCTCTGTGCCTCTGTTTCCTCATCTGTAGAGTGGGGATACTAAACAGTATTTTATCAGGTCATTGCAATAATTAAATAAGTTAGTACATGAAAAGCATCCTTCCATGGGCCAGTCAAAGCATCTCTGCAGAGAGAGGCATAGATGCCTTTGACCATCAAAGATGGAAGCATCAAACACCCCTCTGCACTCCCAACTTGATTCTGGTTTGTCCAGAAGGTTGAAAATCTCCCACTCCATGTATTTTATCGGGAATGGCTTAGGTGCATCTACTTCTATACAAGAAGGAGGGCTCGGAAGGTTTCCTGGACCAAGGTTTCATACACTTCCATACTTCCCTGAGATTACCGTGGGAAGGCAGATTGGATTTCTAAAATACCTCCCCTGTGACTTT
>NW_007727556.1:217862-221599 GCF_000696425.1 Galeopterus variegatus
TAGCCTCTCTGTGCCTCTGTTTCCTCATCTGTAGAGTGGGGATACTAAACAGTATTTTATCGGGTCATTGCAATAATTAAATAAGTTAGTACATGCAAAGCATCCTTCCATGGGCCAGTCAAAGCATCTCTGCAGAGAGAGGCATAGATGCCTTTGACCATCAAAGATGGAAGCATCAAACACCCCTCTGCACTCCCAACTTGATTCTGGTTTGTCCAGAAGGTTGAAAATCTCCCACTCCATGTATTTTATCGGGAATGGCTTAGGTGCATCTACTTCTATACAAGAAGGAGGGCTCGGAAGGTTTCCTGGACCAAGGTTTCATACACTTCCATACTTCCCTGAGATTACCGTGGGAAGGCAGATTGGATTTCTAAAATACCTCCCCTGTGACTTTATCCTCTTCCTTTTGGAAGTGCCCAGGCCTAAATCAGGCTATAAAATCCTCTGACTTCTTTTTTTCTTTCTTTAAAAAATCCTTTATGTCAAGAGAGCAATGCACCATGGAATAATAATGACCAGTTATCTCCAGGGAAAACACTCTCCCCAAGGAAGCGCAAAGAGGAATAATTAACTTCTATGTCAAAAGAGCTCACTCAATTAAGAGGCAAAAGGGATTGACAGCAAACACTGATCCATCTCCAGCCATCCATTTGTAGTCCAGTTAGTACCACAAATGAGACCTTAAATGTATGTGAAAATGATTCGCAGACTCCAGGGGCTGATAGCTGAGTTAATCATGCCTGTTCTAGAGTGAGAGGCAGCCATCAGTCCCACATATCCATTGAGCACCTACTCGATTCTGCATGGTGCCAGGAACCACAGAGTAAGTCACGGCTCTTACTCAAGGGTATGACAATCTCAGTGGTGGTAAATGTAAAGCATATTTAGGAAAAGAGAGTTGCACATTGCTTTTTCAATGGTGCAATTTTCCGAACAACCCTCTCGATATGTTTTACATAGACCATCTCACATAATTTTTAAAACCCTAACCAATTTCCATAGGTAAGGGAAACACTTAGGGACTGCCTGCTTGCCCATATCCATGTCATTCAGGAAGGTAAACCTTGGCCTGATGCTCAAGCCTGTGCCCTTAACCTCTTAAAGCACATGGTCTTTGGGGATGACTTGGGTTAATCTTTTATATCTGTGAGTATCTCATATCTTAGGAGAGGAAGCTGATTCCTGAGAACAGAGCAGTAAGGATTCTAAATGGGGTGGGAGAGGGTGGGGAATGTGCATGAAAGGGCACCTAGGATTTAGGGGCAGGGGTAGATTCCTGTAGCAGGGGTAAAATTGGGCATGGGTGAGACCAAAAAGAACTCTGACCCAATTAGCAGTAGTGGGAGCACGAAAGTCTGGTGGGGCCATGGAAAGAATATGGGGTTCCTTCTCACTCAGCCCCAGTTCAGCTGTTGCTGTCTGTGTGAACTTCAGCTAAGGGCTGGAAACTACAGCCCCGGGGCCAAATCTGGCCCACTGCTTGCTTTGGTAAATAAAGTTTTATTGGCACACAACCATGCCCTTTTATGTACATCTTGTCTGTGGCTGCTTTTGTGCTATAAGGGTGGAGTTGAGTAGTTGTGAATGAGACCATGTGGCCTACAGAGCTGAAAATATTTATTGTCTGCCTCTTTGCAGAAAAAACTTTGCTGATCCCTGTCCTAGATCAACATACGTAGCACAGAATGGGGGCAGACAGAATTTGTGCGGGACGGTGTAAAAGGTCTCAGGCTTGAGAGTTGGGCTCTGACTGATGTGTCCCTGCTGGTACCTGTGATGCTACATGGTGCCCTGACTTTCTCATATCCTCTCCCACCACCCTCCCACCTCCTCACATACGTATCGTAGGAGGAGCTTCAGGAAGCATTCAGGGTAGACTGAAAGTCATAACAGGAATGGAGTTCCTACCGCGTACCCAGATCTATAGCACCTGAGCCTGACAAGATCACATCTGCCTTGTCTTCACGGCCACCCTGCAGGGTGGATGATGTATTTCCTAGTGAACAGGTGAGATTCTGATGTCAGCAGAGTTGGGATTTAAACCTCAGCCAACTCAACCCCCAAGAGCCTGTTCTCAAAAAAGACAATCCTGCAGCTTCTGCAAAGGGGTTTTCAAAAATGTGTCTCGTCTTGCTCAAGGATTTGGAAGAGAGAGCCACATTCTGGATCTTTTGGTGGCTTTGGTGCTGTTGCCCACCCTCATCCTCCTCCAGGGTCCTTCATCCCCCTCCAGAATGGTCCATCCTACAAAGAAGATGGTCCTCTTCTATTTCTAACCCTCAAACCCAATTTTCCCCCTTGCCTTTGTCCCCTGCTGTGGCCCTAAATGGTAGATGGGAATTAGGCTGGGCGGGCAGGTGTGACTGATGGAGGCTGCCATTCTTCAGTCTTCCTGCTTGTCCCCCTTCGGGTGGGAGCCAGAGGCCACACTCCTGGGCAGGGCACTGGCTGACATCGCAAGGTCCAGCATCACTCTGGTTTTCAGCCGTTTCCAACATCTTACTGAGGATGCAGAGGGTGACTCTGAGAGAATGGGCAGTACAGACTCGAGCCGGTGTGCTACTGACCTCAATGTAGCTGAGCAATTCCCTCTTTCCATCTCTTCCTCAGCCCCCCCAAATGTGTATCGGGCACTCCTCTGCCCTCCTCTGATCCGTCTCTGCTGAGGGCTCTTGACTCCTCCCTTGGCCTGGAAGTCTGTTGGTTGGGTGACCCCAGCTTGCAGGCCACAGCTCCTGGGGGCTTCATCTCCTGTGCCAGGCTCTGACATGCTAAGCTGCCCTTGTGTCTCTCTAGTTGATTTCCAACTCATCTCATTTGAGCAGAAAGCATTTCTGCTTGGTTGCTTTTCTTGACCAGAATGACTAAAGTCATTCTGTCCAATATGTCCTGCTGATGCTGCATAAATCCAGGCCCAGCTCAAGGGGGAGGGTGGGAGAGAGAAGAGGACAGAAGGTGACGAGACTTCAGCACGTTGGCCTGCTGCTGCTCTGCACTGTTCCTGGCTTGCAGCTCAGAAGACACCTGCAAGCATCCTCATTTGCACGACCAGTTAAGGATTGGTCCCCTCTGCATACCATGTGGAAATTCACACATGAGCAAGCTGTGCCTGTGAGCCTGTCCCTCTCATCTGTCAGGCTGGCATCTGGGGCCAGAGTCTGGTCATCTTTTGGCTTTATCATCTTGCTCCTTCTGAAGGCTGCCAGCTGAACCCCTTTCCCTGCCTTTTGAACAACACAGGGGTCCTTCTGAATATAGAGCCTATATGTACTTGGAAGCCACTTGCCAGATTTATAACCCAGAAGGGAGGGAACTAACATTGATGGCGTCTGTTGTGAGCTGAGCACATTGGGTGCTCTTGCAAAAGGTAAACAGATGAATATGAGCAAAGAAGAAAGAATTTGTTCCCTGTCTTTTCATCAAGAGCAACAGGAACACAGATCTAAGGTCTCCCTGTATGTCCCCAAGAGGTGGTGTAAGGGCTTGACTTCTTGTCTTGATGTTTCTCCAGTGGGAACAGTGTGCTCCGACATTGCAGACAAAGAATTACTGTGGTGAACTACTAGCAATTTAGCCAAGCATAGCTGACACTTATTGAGTGCTTATTCTGGGATGGCCATTGTGCTATGTGTGCTTTTCATGTCACCTTATCTCACGCTTGTCACACCCTCAGAAGGCAAGTAAAATAACCCCCATTTTATAGATGAGGAGACTGAGGCTCATGCACTTCTTTT
>NW_007727556.1:222003-222491 GCF_000696425.1 Galeopterus variegatus
TGGTTATGTTTATTCCCTTTCTCAAGACTAGTTCTTCATAGCCTTCCTGTTAGCTTGAGGAATCGAGGGCAGTGGGAAAAACAATTTATCTCCATAGTCCCTTGGGCTGATCAAGTTGAGTACTCTGAGCTCCAGGCCTTCAAGGGGAAGAGACACGCGTTAGGCACAGTGGACAAAGTGGTGGGCACCAGCCTCTCGGTCCTCTCCTCCAGCAGCCCCCACCACCCAGTCTCCTGCCCTCAGCCCCAAGACAGGGTATTCCCTCCCTCCCAGACCCTGGCCATCTCCTTGGGATGCATGCACCCGGTGGTGCGTGTACTGTCAGTGATGCCCCTTGGACTCAAGAAGTTCCCACCAATGAGGGAAAAGCAACAGGGCCAAGTTGGGTCCTATAGCACCGGAATAAGCAGCGTGTGCAGGGCCCCAGCCTGCCAGCAGCACGGTCTTCTTGCATGTTGTTACATCAGTAGCAGGCTAAATACTCCAGA
>NW_007727556.1:224121-237042 GCF_000696425.1 Galeopterus variegatus
TTTTTTTCCCTTTGACTAATCATTGCAGTTAAAAAAAGACCCCCCCAAAACTCAACATTTATTCTTTCCTCAACTCCCAAGGCCAGGAATCAACAGGGTTATGATCATTTCCACCCACCAAGCACAATAGGATGTTTAAAGACGAATTCTCATTGGACCCAGCTGGCCTGGAGGAGGCCCTGCTGGTGTTTCTCTTCCTGTATAATTAACAGATCTGCCTTCATTCTCAAGCACGTCCTTGTTTGCCTGTTAAATTATATGGTCCCCTTCAATAAGGGACAGCTAAATAAATAAAATTTAAACATTTCTTAAACAAAATGTGGAGCATTTGATCCCAGAGGAAGTTGTTTGAGGTTAAAAAGACAATCAACAAAGAAAGCAAATATTTGGGCCGAAACAGGAGCTAGACGGGTCAGGTGAGCTGGGTGCTACTTTTCAGCAGTACCATGAGGGTTGCCGATGTGGCCACAACTTATTTTCCAAGAGAAACCTGGAACTCTGATTTTCTTATGAAACCTCCCCATTTCTGCATGTGTATTACCAAATAAAAGTTTTAGAATTCTAGAAGGTCAAACTCTGACAGCTGTGTCCTGCCTGTGGGCCACCAGTTTGCAACCCCTGATTTAAGCGCTGGGTTGTAGTTAGCAGGACTCCTGTTCCAGTTTTTAGGCTGCTTCCTGCATCAGTGACAGCTCTCTTCCATATTCCCTTATACAACAAAAGTCTTGCTGGGCCTAGTACTGTTCCAGGCCCTAGGGCTTTGGAGCGCTTGTCTGTGACATATTCTGCCATGGGCTCACTTCTGAGTTCCTTCACATGGAAGCACACGTGTCTCTCCAGCTGCAAGGCCAGCTTCCCGGAATCTTGCTGTGCTACTTGGCTTTCATCTGCAGGATGACGTGTGTGGGAAGATTGTGGGAAACATGCTTTTGGTGTTTTCTCCCTCTTCTTAGTCATGGGGACCTGAAGGCTTGGCAGGGGATGGGGAAGAGAAACAAATAAACGAATAGTCCTGAGGCTTCAGGGCATTCTGATTTTTGATTTGAGGTTATGCCAGCCCAGAATGGGCAGGTGGGCGCTGTCATGAGATGGAACGTCTTAGCCAGACCATCGATGCGCAGGTCTCCACGCAGCCCCAGGTTGGTCGGCAGCAGGGCTGGCTCTCTGTCCTTGAAGAAAACACTGAAGGTCAGGGGTAATGTCTCCAGATTTGGGGAGATAATGTGGATATTGCTAAGAAGGGAGGAAAACAACCCATGTGTGGGAGAATAAGTTAGCAATCCCACTTTACCATTGGTCCTCTCTTCAGGGAGTGCTGGATGGAATACCTAGTGGATTTCCCACTTGCAGCCGGCCTCCATAACTCCAAAGGCCTGATAAAGAGTGGGACCTGGAAGATATTTTTTCTTCCCCAGTGTGTAGGTGGCACATACTTAGCCTTTAGATTTGCTCTGGTTCTTGGATGTGTGTAGTTGGGCAGCTTCACATCATATGGACTGTTTCCATTAGGCCTGCTGTGGATATCTGAACAGCTTCTAAAAATCTGGAGTTTGTTTTCCTCCTGTGTTCCCAGATCCCCTACCAGATAACCATTTAAATTACAGGCAAAGCTCTTAACAAACAAGTTTCCCCTGACCCCCTTTTCCAAACAAAATGGAGTGGCTGTAGGTTTCACAAAATCTGGGGGAAAACACGTTCCTCCCTGATGGTTCCTGTGATGGGCTGGTGGGTGAGTCAGGTTCAGCCTGCGATGAGAATCTCTAGGTGAGGAGGAAAGGAGGAGCGTTCCCACAGGGGTCCACGGGAAACCCCAAAGAAATAAGGATTATTTGAAGGCTTAAAACCGACATCGTGATATTTGTAGTAGGAGGGTTATAAGAGTCTTGCTGTAAAATACTGTGAAAATGTAAAAACGATATACCAGTCATGTACTGGTATGTTGTTTTTCATTCTATCACCTGTTTCTGGCTTTATTATGGTCAGACCGTGTCTTTCTTTCGGATGTCAGTTCCTTTGACCAATTCGGATCTCATCTATCTTCCTAAGGACGTGAGGAATAATCTACATGAAACAGACACGGAGCGTGGGCTTATATCTGAAGGGTAAAAGCATTTTCATTGGTCCTTTATATCAACTCTTCCATCTAGTGCTGGCATTTACCTTTTGTGCTAATCTACAGGGTCTAGTGTCAGGTGGCTATGAGGGAGACCCAGTCAGACCCCAAAGGGAAGGTCAGTCTGGTGTGCTCCCACCTGATGACGAGGGCAAAGCCATGATGGTGGCCAGGTGGCCAGGCTGGGCTTCACCTGCATCTCAGGACTTCCTGAAACTGGAAATCTTCTCTTTGATCTCTTTGAAGTCATCATCCCTTACCTAGAGAGATGACATTAGGACACTTGAAGAGAGGACTGATGTGGGGATAGGAGTAAAGGGAAGAAAGGGGGAGGTTGTTTCCATCCCTACCGGTCTGGGGCACTAGAGGGGTGATGTGGCAGAGGACAAGAGCCAGTTCTTGGGAGAGATTTAGAGAGATGTCGAGCTGCTCTCAGAGGGAAGTGCTCCTGGGTACTCGAAAGGTCAGAAGTCATGGCTTTCATTCCATGGAGAGAGGTGACTCTAAAAAGGAATTTACATGGTGGGTCCCTCTGAATCCCTGGGGTGACTGGAGCACCAGAGACAACAGGACTCTAGGATGTGGTGACAGATCCAAGTCTTTTGTTAGAAGAGAGATATGGACCCCCCCTTAGAGGGCTATGGTAGACCCAGAAATGTTCCACGGAGCACAGAATGGTCTGTTTGGAGACAGAGGCAGGATCCAAACAGTTCAGCACTTTGCATGCAGCAGTTGTCCGAAGGGCTGGGTGGAGGGACTGGAAGCAGGACCAGCCAGAGGAGTGGAGGATGAGGGGGGGTGGAAGGCAGAGCTGGGAGGTGCCCCGGGATGCTGGGGGCTGGCACGCAACCTGCAACCTCGTAAGCACAGAGGAAATGGACAGTGCTGGGACAGGTGAAAGGGAACAGTATCTCGGCAAAGGAACACCTGATATCTCTTCCCTACCTCCAACAGGTGACACCCCCACTGCCTGTTAAGCAGAGAATATTGGATGGAGAACTCTCAGGTTTGATGCATTGGATTTTAGAGACCACAGCAGTCACAGCTGACATGATCATAAATGGTTGGGACCAATCTACAGTGGAAACCAGGACCAGTCACAGAAAAGAATCCCACAGCTGGACCTCTGAAATCTCTAGTCTTATTCTGGCCACTTTGAAAGAGATCAGCTGGCTATAGGTTTCCAAGTTGAGTTATTTGCTCCCAGCATTTTGGGTGTGATAGTCCTGTCTGTTGGCTTCAATTGACCTCAGGGTCATTTCTCTGCCTTTTCTATGGGTTTTCTTTTAAAATCTTTGTCCTGGAAGCTCTTTAGTTTCACTGCAATGCTTCTAGGAGTGGATCTAATTTATGTATCCTGTTTGGAGTTTGTGCTTCTCAGAACTGAGGATCTGGGTCTCAGTTCTGGAAAACATTCAGCCACTTATTTGTTTGAACACTGATTTTCTCCCATTCTTTTCATTCGTCCCTTTAGAAATTCCTTTGTGACCTGTGTTGGATGTCTCGGTCTGAACTCTTTTTCATATTTTCATCTTTGTCTCCTATTCTGGATAATGACTTAAAAAGTATCTTCTGGTTCATTAATTTTGTTTCTAGCTGTGTCTAATCTTCAGCTTAACTCAGGCAGTTCATTTTTCACTTAATGTCTTTTTTTTTTAACCTCTAAAAGTACTATTTGCATAGTTTTCAAATCTGCCAGGTATTTTTTAAGAAGTAATTTCCCGTCTCTCTTGCTCTGGATTTTATCTTCATTTATCCATTTAAAATCACGTTTATCCGATAAAGGAATTTTATAATCCATTTCTGGCATCCGTGGATACAATTCTTCTGTTGTCCTATTGACTCATGTCCAAGATAGCTTATTATCTCATGTGCTTCGTAAGTTTGGATTTTGAGCTCATATTCAGAATTTTATCTGTGAGATAATGTTAATTTCTGGGCTGGGGATTTCCTTAAACTACCAGGTAGTATATATTTGAAACCAAACCCATCTGAGGGCTGGCTTGAGTAATGAGTTATTAAAGGATATCTCCCCGTACCCCAACACAGACTCCCCCTCAATCTAGGACTCAGACTGAGACAGACTTGTGTTCAGAGACTTTTTCCAGGTCCCACCTGTCCTGACGGGGAGCCTCTAGCAGAGCTGGCTTATGAGTATGTGTGCACGAAGGGCTGCGGTTCCAACTTCTCCCTCCCACCATAACCATGGCCTGGCTCCATGAGGCAAGTAAGAATCCAGCATCCATTTCACAAGATCATCAAATGCCTCTGAGCAGAGTCCCCAAGTGCCATCACTCCAGGTTTCAATTTTGAATTTTTTTGTGAGTTCTTGTGGATGTTTTATGGCTATTTTTATAACAAATTACCACATCCTTTGTGGATTAACATCACATTTATTCTCTTACTGTTCTGGAGGCCAGAAGGCTGAAATCAATGTGTCAGCAGGGCTGTGTTCTCTCCTGTGCTCTAGGGGACAATCTGTTTCTTGCCTCTTCCAGCTTCTAGCACCTGTTGACATTCCTTGGCTTGTGGCCCCATCACTCCAATCCCTGCCTCCGTGGTTACATTGCTCCTGTGTGTGTGATCTCTCTGTCTCTCTCTTATAAGGACTCTGTGATGGCATTTAGGGCCCTCAATTCAGGCTAATCTCCTGACCACTAGATCCTTCACTTAGGCACCTCTGCAGAGAACTTTTTTCCAAATAAGGTAATATTTATAAGTTCCAGAGATTAGGATGTGGATATCTTTTGAGAGGGACACTTTTCAGCCTACCACAGCAGATTTTCTTACTTTGGGAGCTCAGTTTTATATTTATAAGGATACCCATTACATTTCTAAATGTTTTACAGCTTTTTTTTTGTTTGCTTTGTTGTTGTCCAGACCACCATTTCCCTGAAAAACAAATACTGCAAAAGATCTGAAGGCTGGAGAGGGAAATGCACAACCCACTGATGTGGGCTGCTCCTCAGAGGGCTAGAGGCTGAAGATGTTAAGGTGTAGGTGCTGACGTGTGCCAGGAAGTGACACTTCTAAAACCCCGGGGGGCAGAAAGGCTGGGCTTAGCTCAGGCTAACAAGATGCTGCTGTCTGGAGTGCTTGGATTGGGAAGTTCCCCTGGCCAACTTTTCCCATTCTTCTGTTTGCTTTTACCCTTCCCTAATTTTGTCTCTTGACTTCCATATGTGTGTCATTGACCCTTAGCTTCTTCCATTCTGAGAGCCAGTAACAGACCTTGAATCTGTTCCTCATTTTCCCCTTTGCTTCAAACGCTGGACAAGGAATTCACCCAGGGGGCTCCTGGGAACTCACTCTGTGCCAACTGGGTATTGCCAAAACCAGAGCAGGGCCAGGACCAGAACTGGCCATTATTGCAGAGTGTGTCTTCTCTGCAGCTGTAGGTATCCCAACCATAGGAGAGAGCTGAATGCATCCCTGAGGATTCTATCCTGGTGCAAATCTTCATTCCTAGGGACAGTCAGGCAAACTGACCAAGAGACTATGTGGTGCTTTTTGTTATTCTTTGGAAGCTACGATTTACCAGCTTGAGTGAAAGCCATTGCAGAGCAAAACACCCAGTGTACTTAGTTGATGTGTGGAGGGGTTATGGTTGTGGCTGGCTTCTTGGCTGTGTTAATTCAGAGGGAAGTACTAACTACAGGGGCAGATTTTGTCCCTACCTTTTGATGTGGTGTCCCTGTCCTCAGTTGGTGGCTAAAACCTTAATGGAAAGTGTTTGCAGCTAGAATTCCCCCGAGAGGTCATCTCCACCATGAAATGGAACTTTCTAGCACCATAGGGCACCCCCTTTGGGCCCCAAGTCCCACTGCATGCTAGAAGCACACTTCATGTCTCTCATACCGGTATTAGGTATGTCTCTCCACAGTGAGGTTGAGTGGACCCCGGGGAAGACCCCCAGGAGCTAAGTAAGCCAGGAGTTTGGCAGGGTGGGGTCGAGGACCTAAATTCCTAGGGGTGTTAAATCAGCAGGGGCTGGCAGAGAAGACCCCTTCTCAGGGCTCTGGGCCCAGAAAGGGCAGAAAGAGGAGTAGCAGGAAGTAGGGGTGTGTATCTGTGTGCGTGTGTGTGTGTGTGTGGCAGCAGGGGTGGGGGGTGTCTTGGAATGACCCAGGCTGTTGTCACCTGGTCCCTGCCTCCCCAATGTTCAATCCCTCTTACCCAGGAGGAGATTCTAAAGGAAACCAGTCCCTGTAGTCATTAATGTTATCTCCTTGTCTATTAGTCCTCCCATAAACAAACCAAACTTTTGATGTCCTTACCCCATTTCAAAATGTTTTCTGGGAAACACACAAGGCCAAATTTGTCTGACAACATTCAGGCTGGATTCTGGTGAAAGCTCCATATCCCGATGAGAAGTTTCTGGATGGATTTGGGAGGAACCTCTTCAGCTGTAACATCGTTTTAGCTTGGATGGTAATTCTAGTGCCCAGGCTGGGTGAGGTTATACGATTGTGTAGTGAAAAAAATGATTGTTTTTATTCTACACTAGAGTTGATACTCTGTGAGAATCACTGGGGTCTGAAGAAAGAAATACTGGTAAAAAATTTATGATATGGATCAGCAGTAGCAGAATTGGGAGGAACAGAAGACAAGGCTTTGGCTCTCAGCTGGCCTGCAGACATTTAATAATTTAAAGAAACCTCCAGCTACATTTTAGCAGCTGGTCAATTTTCCTGTTTGAAACAGAATTCCTGGACTTTGTTTTATACTGAAGATGTAGTTTACTTTTAGGTCCATAAGGGAGCCTGTAACTGGGGTAATTCAGAAAGCTGGCCTGCCCATGACAAACAGGCAACATCAATGTTGTCTTGTGGCCCAGAAAGACTTTCTGGCCTGCCATAGCATGAAGGACCAGTCACTTTCCTTTAAGGCTAATGAGAAAAGTCATGAGAAAGGCAGGGGGTTTCAAAGAAGTACACTCTTTCTTGCATGCAGCTTCCTGTGGTAGGCTGAGGCTTAGCTCTTTGGTCTTGATGACTCTTTGGCCATGAAAGCTCCAGCCAAAATAGCTCATTCCCCTGAGTACCAAGTGTTCATTAAAAACCCAGTTTGTCAGGTGGTACCACCCTGGCTGTCCCCAATTTAAACAAAAGTTCCTTTGTAGTCACTGGCACTTGGGAATAGAACCTTGGAGCCGTGTCAAGGCCAGAAAGCAGCCAGCAGAGACTTTATAGCTTTTCTTGGTAAAGCATTCATCACTGATAAATGAGCCCAGCGTAGCACAAGAAGAACCCTTTGCTATTATCTTGTCCCTTGGTAGATTAAAAAATTGTGAGGCCCGTGCTGCACTTTCAAGGGTCATAAACTTCTCAAGTGGTGAAACAGGCCTGAGCGAGGATGCTGAGCTGCAGAAGATGTGTGTGCAGAAATTCATGGTTACAGGACTTATGCTCACTCCAAATAGCATCATAACAGAGCTGCTAAGGACCTCCATGGGCAGAAGGAGAATATAAAATAAATGCGTGTTTTATAAGACCAGGGCGAGAAAGTACAAGGCCATTCCTTAGCTGCTTTCTTTTGCAAAGGGATCAGAACTTGTGAATTTGCCTCTTCTTCTGGCTTTTCTTATGACCTGTAGCCAGATGATGTCCACTGATTCAGTGCAAATAGTAGGTGCTTTCTTATCCCTACAAGATCTCTCCCAAAATGGGCATTTGGGTGGCATGTAGGTATAAAAGTTTCTTATGGAAATGCAAGGCCATTTGATAATCCCTGTATCTAGCCTCGAATGGTGGGATTGGTTGACACACCATTTAATTGCACTGGTTCTTAAACAACAACAAAAGTTGTGTCTGCAAGGTAGCTCAGAGTCCTGGCAACAACGGGAGTGATTTCAGTAAGACTGGGTCTCTCTCCCTGCTGGGATGCCTGACGGTAAGAAATGTCTGTGAACCTGATACCAGAGGAGAAGGTCTGGGGAGCTCGGATAGCCGACCTCAACCCACCCCGTCCTCTACCAGGTTCTTGACTCCGCCACAGGAAAGAATTCAAGAGCAGAGTCACAGTAGAAAGTGAGAACAGGTTTAATGTAAAAAACAAGAAATACAGACGTCACAGGGAAAGTGCGGCCTGGCTCCAGAGACTGAGCGGCAGCTGCACCAAGTTTAATACAAAAGTAAGAAATATGCACTTTACAGACAAAGTGCAGACTGGCTCCAGAGTGAACAGCAGCCTGCTAAAGGCAGGTTTAACACAAAAAGTAAAGTATACACACCTCACAGGTGACGGCGGGCTGGCTCCAGAGAGAGTGAGCAGCAGCCTCACCTTCTTCCTGGATTCGACTTTTATAGTTCGGCTATCTAGACATATTCATGCTATCTAATGAATATTAACTAAGGGGATGGTTCCCAATTATGTAACAGCTTATGGAACAGGTTTGTGCATGCTCAGTTGGTCTCTTTTAGACCATGCTCATGGTCAACAAATGCACCAAATACACTTAATATAGTCTAGATGCTCTCTAGCGCCCCCAGTGGAAGGTCATTCATAGGATAAACTTTCTACTGAGCATGCTCAGCCACTGGAATTACATAAATCAGCCTCCTGCAGTCTCAGTCTCCACTTGTTCCTGCTGAAGATAGCTGCGACAAGCAGCTGTAGCTCAGGACTCAGAGGCAGGGCTTCAGTCCTAGGGGAGTGGTTTGAAACCCAGGGGAGTGGCCTGAAATCCAAACCCAGGGAGACTGAGCACCTCCTATCTGAAACTCGCACAAGGCTGTGTGTCAGAGGCCAGGGGATAAGGAGGGTGTTATAGCTCTCTTTCTGGGTGGTGGGGAGGAGAGCTTGAACCTAGACTGGAGGGTGAGGAGGTTGTGAATAGGGGGGAATCTGCCTGGATTTGTTCTATCTCAGCCAGGTTTTTTCCCCCCAAATGGTTTTCTGCTTTGCTGCCCACCTATTCCTACACTTGCATCTTCTTCAGAGAATCACAAATCACTACTCAGTGCTTGGGCTTATTTAGGATAAAATGTCTTCCTTGGCCTCTTATAATTAAGACCTGGTTTGAAAATTAAGTGGGACTAATTAAGCATTTATGAGGTGGGAGAGTACTCCTGACAGCCTTATGGAAAGATTTGAGTTAAAACCTGTGAGAATAAGGTGGGGTATGTGCAGGGGTGGAAAGGTAGAAGGGAGAGCAGAGGCAGCTCTAGTCCCCCTTTTCTGGGCTGGTTTCATGAAATCTGTTTCAATTATTGAGGCACACAGAGCCCTCATACCCAGATGGTGGTTGTCGACCTCACCCCTGAGCGGAGAAGGCTGACCAGGAAGTGCCCTGAAGCTATCCTCCAAAGTGGACATTTGAACTGGCCACTTTAAATGGGGTTTAAGTCCCACCAATTTCCAGGGGCTTTCCGTAATAGGATGCGATATATAGGAGAAGAGATTATAACCCATCATGGCCAGCTCTGATAAGAGGATTCTCCTGCATTCTCATGCCAAAGAAGAACATGACTTCTCTTGAGGGCTGTCATAATTCTCATATTTTGAAAATCTCATTTAAAAATCCACCCCACAATATACACCGCCTAGGAGGCCGGGCAAAAGCATTTTGAGCATATACAAGGGTACTTCACAAAATTCATGTAAAGATTCATTTCAACCTTCAATTCTGTTTCCCACAAACTTTTTGAAGTACCCTCGTATATCCCATCACCTTTGCCATATACCGTAATATATTGTGCATTTATGTCCTGAACTCCAAAATTTTACAAGTCATGATGCAGTTGTGCAAAAACAGAAGAAATCACCGATGAAGGCAATCATCTGCCAGAAATCGGGGTTGGGTCTGGACCCTCGGAAGTCTCTTCTAGGTGATTCCGTAAGAGATTAGAAGAAGTTAAGGGCATGGGTTTGGTGTCAGGTTTTTGGTGTCAGATCTGAGTTCAAGCTGTGCCCTGCTATTTTTGGACTGTGTGACTTTGGACAAATTATTTCCCCCCCCCCCATGGTTATTGTTTTGAATCTCTCTGAACCCCAGCTTTCCATGTAGAATGGTGATGGCAATTCCATAAGGTAGGACTATGAGGATTATATATAAATGCATGGAAAGCGTTCGAGGACCATGTGCTTGGAGTAGCACAAAGATCAGCTGTCAGCAACCAAAGGCAGCATCTGAGGGGAGCCCCAGCCCCAGCCCACTGGCCCACTCTTATTCTCGCTGTGCACCGTGGGGCTTCAGTTCTCCCAGGTCAGAAGAGAACCCTACTCTTTCCTGTGCCTAAGAAGTCTTGGGCATTCCTTGCTGAAAATCTGATTTATTGGGGCTTCTTTGGCAGCTGCTGAGTTGGCGATTTGTCCAATTTGTATGTGAGCACTCACTTTAGATAGGTCGCATGAAACCGTGTGCCACTTGATGGGATAAACAGGCGTCATTTAACACGCTCCCGTCAACTCAACTTCCAGGGCCAGGGCTTTCTCTCTTCCTTCAAGGTCTGGAGGAGGAGTTTGAGACCTGGGGACAAGCTAGTGTTAACACCCCAAGATCGCCTCTTGTCAACATGGGAAATGAAGACTCACATTTAAAAAGTATACCAGATGATAAAATTGATGAAGGGCTGACTGAGTTTCCAAATTTGCAAAAATAAAATCTTGTCTAATGCAAATTCTATAATTCCAGACAAGATTTATCTGTTGTATGAGCATCACAGAGACACCAAAGGAGAACCTGGGCTGGGGCCAGGAGTTGTGTTCTAAATGGCTCCTGGAAAGATTGTGTAAATGGAATTGGAACTCTCCTTTACCATCCTGCTGATCATGGGATTGGGGTTGGGATGGGGCACTGGAACCTCCCCTCATGTTCATGTAGAACTGTGAGGGGCACTTATTAGGTCCGTGCTGGTTCTCCCCCTAGACAAGGTGTTCTGAAGCATATGGAAGAGGCAGAAGCCTAGTCCTTGCCCACTCAGATAGACAAACCCTGGGAACGAGGGGATTTCAGCAAGGTAGAGGGAGCGGCTCTCATTGGTACAGACTAAAGGGATGTTCCCCATGGCCTCTGTCTGGTCAAGTGGAGAGGATGCTTGTGGGAGATGGTGGGTCTTGAAGGGGACCTTTCTGAGTGCCTTGTGCTGTGGACTTAGTCTCTGTATGAAGAAATCTCAAGCTTCTCAGATTTGTGGTGGAGCTAGAAGCAGTCGGCAGCTTTGGGGAAAAACACGAAAGAGCTTGGCTAGGTCACAGGAGAACTGGGCCCTGTGAGCTCAGGGACTGACTGTGCTGCTGCGCTCTGCCCTAAGGGCTCTGCTTTCTGCAGCAAATCTGGTTTTCTTCTAGCTTCAGGGGGGTAGGTGCCACCTCTCCGGCTCAGCTCTCCTTTAAGCTAGGACTTCTTCAGCTTTTCCAACTCAGGCCCACTTTGGCCAAATGAGAGACCTTGGAGATGGTCCTTTGTGGAGTGGTTTTCTGACTTCAGTGTTTCATAATCATTTGGGAAGTTTGTTGAAAATGCAGGCTCTCTGCCCTACCCCAGAAATTCTGATTACTCGGTCTCACTGCAACCCTGTTTATTCAACAGGATCCCTGAGGAGCTCCAGCTTCAGGTGGTTTGAGAATCATTAAACTAGTGTGGGGGTTCTTAAAGTGGGGTTCTTGAGCCACTGTCACTTGGCAACTTGTCAGAAATGAAAATTTTTGGGCCCCACCTGAGACTGGAATCAGAGACTCTGGGGGCGAGGCCCAATAATTCGTTCTGCAAGCCCTCCTGGTGACTCTGGTGCAGGCTGAAGCTTGAGAACCAATGCACAACCTGCAAAGGTGTGTTGAAGGAATCTGAAGCTCTACTCATGTGCCGTTTGCTCCTGGGGACAGGGAACCAAACACCAGCATGAGCAGGCAGGGGACTAATTTTGATTAGGTAGCAATCCCGGTGTGCCCAGCTTTGCTAAAAATGACAAAGAAGCTATTCATGCTTAGAAGTCTTACTGTTGCTCTCCTGTGACCTCGGGTGTGTCACTCTGATCTAGAAACGCTGGCTTTGTGAGCCTGGCAGTGTACTTAACCCTTCCCAGCATCAGTTTCCTTGACTGTAACACAGAGATAATGTTATTGTCTACCTCCAAAGTATTAACGCTTGTATGAATTGCATAGCACCGTGCCTGGCACAGAGCGAGCTAATACAGCAATTGGTATCTACTAAACATCCTGCGGTGGCAGAATTCTAAGATGGCCCTCAAGGTTTCCACCCTCTGGTGGGCAGGACCGGTGAGAATGACGGGCTGTCACTCCCTTGATTAGGTTATGCCATACAGCAGAATAGATGGGATGTCCGTCCCAGGATCACATTAGATTACATGACTTCTTAGCTGACTGGTGAGAGAGTCTACTACTGACCTTGAAAAAGCAAACAGCTGCATTGTGAGAAGGCCACATGGCAAAGGCCTGCAGGTGGCCTAGGAGCTGGGAGTGATCCCAGAATGGCAGGTGGGAAGAAAATAGGGACCTCAGTCACACAGCCACAAGGAAATAAATCTCACCACCAATCCAAGTGAGCTTGGAGGTAAGTTCTTTCTCAGATGAGAATGTAGCCCGGTTGACACCTCGATTGCAGCCTTGTGAGACCCTGGGCAGAGGGCCTGGCTATGCTGCTCCTGGACCTCTGACCCTTGGGAAAGGAGATAGCAGATGGGTGTTCCCTTTGAGCTGCTAACTTTGTGGTAATTTGCTACACAGTAGTAGGAAACACACACAAATCGCATGTGTATGTAACTACATCCGCATGTATGTGCATACCTGCTGGCATGTATTATGTATGCATGTATATATATGTGTCCCTGTGTATACACACACACACA
>NW_007727556.1:237893-238994 GCF_000696425.1 Galeopterus variegatus
ACACACACACACATAGACACACATACGTATACATCCATTTCTCCCCAGCCAGGAGAGTTTTCTTATGGTGAAACCAAAAGAACCTTAGCCACCCCTTGGGTAGATGACACAGAGCCTGGGACCATAGTACTTTTAGGGACTGTCAACATTGTTTTAATTTCTTTTAAAATCAGAAGAAAAAGATGTAGCTTGAGATTGACAAAAATGTCTTAGTCTATAAAATTAATATATTTGTCTTTATACCAACATAATCATAAACTATACTTTTTAATTTATTTTATGGAAGAAAGGACCTAAAAAGGCAAAGCGTCTAAGGCCCACGGAAATCATATGGTGACCCCTGGTGGACGGCGGGAATCCTGTCCTCTCTGCGAGATGTCTCTCAATTTCCTCCTCCTTCCCCATCCATGCCTGGCCCTGGGACTGTGTGCAGCAAAGGTTGCCCTCTGCTTCCACTCTTGGTTGGAAAATCTCCCATCTGGACATGAAGGGGGAAGCACGGGAGAGGACCCAGGGCACAAGGCCGCAGGCCCTGAGCCTAGACTGGGCTCCACCTTGCTCCACGTCTCTTATCTCTGAACACCTTCTGCGTGTAGTCTGTGCCAATGTCAGTGCTGACTCTGCTTTGTTCAAGATTCTTTGGTTGTAAGTCACATGAATTAATTCTAGATGGAAAAAAAAACCCAGAAGGCATTAGGGAGATTTCAGAGAAGCCAAGGAGGGGTGAAGAACATGGCTTTGAAAAAGCCAGGCACCAGGGCGGCATTGGGGTGGGGGCACCTTGGGAACAAGGCCTAAATGGCAAGGTCTTTGAGGCTTCACCAGCAGGACGATCAGCCCTAAGTGCTCTTGGTGCTTGCATCCTGTAGGGCAGATATAGATTTCTAGGAGCAAGGGTCTTCTTGGCTGAGCTTTGGTCATGAGCTCCCCTATTCTGATGGGAGGGTAGGGCCCCAGATGGTGAGTCCCCCCAGAGCTACACATGAGGGTTGAGGGGTATCTCCCCAAATGGAGGTAAGACTGACATTTGCCTGAAAGAGGAAGGGATGCCGAGCAGTGGGTGTCAGCTCTGATTATGTTCTGTTTTGTATTTTCTGATGG
>NW_007727556.1:239935-249813 GCF_000696425.1 Galeopterus variegatus
GAAGGGATGCCGAGCAGTGGGTGTCAGCTCTGATTATGTTCTGTTTTGTATTTTCTGATGGTCTCATGAGTCTGTTTCTTAGACCCCATCAGGGACTCTAAGCATCAGGAGAGAGGGGCTGTGTCTTAGCCCGGTCAGTATCCCGCAGACTTCTTAGTGCAGATCGTAGGTCCTTGAAGACTGCTCTAATTCACATTTATTTTTTCCACCCATTCAGTACTCCTTTGTGCTAGGTGCCGCTCATACAGAAGTCACCAGAACCGGGTCCCTGTGTTCTTGTCGCTCAGAAAATAGCAGAGGGAATCCAACATTCATTAAATCACACAAATACATGTGAAACTACAACCACGGAGCCTGCTATGAAAAGAGGAGGCAGAGCCTGTAATCAGAGGTGTTGACTGCAGGGAGAGGTTGTATTGGTCTGTCTCTGTTGCTCATCACAGAATACCTGAAAATGGGAAATTTATAAAAGAGTGAAATTTATTGCTTATAGTTTTGGAGGCTGAAAGTCCATGGTCCAGGGAACACATCTGGTGAGGCCTTCTTTGTGGGAACTCTGCACCAAGTCCCGTGGTGACCAGCTTATCATGTGGTGGAGAAATGGCGAGAAGAGAGGGCAGACCTTCCCCCTTGCTCTCCTTGTACGGCCATCAGAACCACGCCCATGACAGCGCAGTAAACCGTCAGCCCATTACTCCTTGAATGGAGCAGTCCATTCACGAGAGCCAATCCTCTCCCAAAGGCCCCCGCCGAGAGTAGATCTTAAATGTTCTCAGCACAAAAAAAGTCTGCGAGGTGATCAATATGTTAATTAGCTTGATTTAATCATTTCACAACATATACATATATCAAAACATCGCATAGCACACTGTCAATATTTACTATTTTTATTTGTCAGCTATACCTTAATAAAGCTGGAGAAAAATAAATAAATACCATTTTCAACTGACAGGAAAAAAAATAAAGTAGTGTAGCTCCTAATTGCTGGTGACTTTCTTCCACCCTTTCTTCTGCCAACTCTGTAATAGCTGCTTCCACCCATGCCCACTTTCAATCTGTTCTCCACTCAGCAGAGAGATTAAAAACCTTCCTAAGGCTTCCATCACTTCTAGAATGTTCTCCACCTCCTCTGCACTGCGTGTCTGCCTCCTTCTTTCACTCCCACCTCAGAGCAGCCCTGCCTGACCACCCCATCTAACNAAGGCTTCCATCACTTCTAGAATGTTCTCCACCTCCTCTGCACTGCGTGTCTGCCTCCTTCTTTCACTCCCACCTCAGAGCAGCCCTGCCTGACCACCCCATCTAACGTGGCCCCCACTCTACCCCAGCACACTCTAGCACGTCGACTGATCTCGGTTTTCTTCACTGTTTGAAATGATTTTGTTTGTCTCTTGCCTCTTGAGGAACAGTCTTTTCTATTCACTGCTGTGTCCGTGGTTCCCTCACTGTGTGTGGCACAGGGCGGGCGCTCAGTAAGTATCAAATGACCGATGTTACTATTTCAGAGTCTCTGTGACCTCTTCCCAGGAGCCCCAAATCGAGTGGAACTTCTCAGTGGTTCCCAATGTCCATCTGCCACAAAAAGAGAAACCCAAGGACAATATCATGAGTATAGTCACTTAAATGTTTGCAGAACACCTACTATGTGCCAGGCCCTCTTGTAGCTGCTTGGAATATGTAAATAAACAAAAATAGACATGACCCCTGTCCTCCTGGAGCTTGTATCCTAGCAGGAGAAATAAATAATAAAAAATAGACAAAATAAGTAAATTATATAGAATGTTAGAACTCTATAAAAAAAGGAAATGTAGAAAACTTAAGGAAATTGGGAGTGGGAGGAGATGTGGAAGGGAGGTTGCTTTATGAAATGAAGGGGCCAAGGGAGGCCCGGCTGGGAAGGCGATATCTGAGCGAGGTGGAAATAAGCAAGAGAGTGAGCTGTGCTGAGCTTCCAGGCAGAAGAAACACTAATGCAAAGTCCCGAATGGGAGACGGCTCCTGCTGTGTGTGAGGGACCCATGATGGGTAGGGTAGAGAAAGACAAGGACAAGCAGAAAACAAAAAGGCTCGGAGACCACTGTAAGGACCTGGGCTTTTGAGCAGAGGAAGGATATATTCTGACTTCCAGTTTTTAAAGAATCGCTCTGGCTTCTGTGTGGGGAATGGATTGCAGGGGTGGGGAGACCTGTTATGAGTTATGAATAGTCCAGGTGAGAAATGCTAGCCCACAGACACCCACATGCTCATGTAATATACATATAATTTACAAGTGATCTTCAGAAAATTCATGGAAAGGTTCATATGATCTTTTAGTTCCATTTTCGATGAATTTTTGGAAGCACCCTTGTCTATTACATTTTAATGCCTGCCTTCAACCAGAGCAGTAGCAGTGCAGGTGATCAGGAAGAGCTGGGTTCTGGGTATGTTTGGAAGGTAGCATCAGTAGAGTGGAGAAGATGTAGGCTGGGAGAGAGAGGAGTCAGGTGTCACTCCAAGATTTTTGGTCTGAACAATCGGAAGGGTAGAGTTACCACCCAAGGAGATGTTGGAAGCTGTGGGTGGAGCAAATCTAAGACAGAGTGTTGGGGGGTCAGTCTGAACGTGAGGGGGCTGAGATGTCCATTAGAGGTGGTGAGAATGTGGTTGGAATACAAGCCCAGGTGGGGAGCCAGGACAGGACCAGAGATGAAAATTTGATAACACATAGGTGTTATTTAAATAACACATAGATATTATTTAAAGTCTCATTTAAAACTTTTTTAAATAAAGATGAATCTACTCAATTTAATGGACTCTTTATCCTGACATTTTTCTTCATGGGCTTTCCGATGTTCAAATATTTTTTCCTTTTTGGAATGAAATTGACATTAGATGGTGGGCCTTGCTAATGTTTTTACTTAGTAAAGTAAACAATTAGCAAACTTATCTTTGTCCACACCGGGGACAATGAAACTTAAAAAAACTGAAGTATAGCATATATGAAATGTGCACTAATTTGAAGGGCAGAATAGCTCAATGAGTGATCACAAAGTGAATGCACCTGTCCAACCACCGCTCAGCTCATGAAGGGCTCACCTACCCCAACTTCTCCCAAAGGTGACCACTACCCTGACTTCCTACCACATAGTGTAGTTTTGCCCGTTTTTGACTTTATGGGGATGGAATCAGAGAGTATGCTTTTGTTTCTGCCTGGCTTCTTTTGCTCAACTGATTGTGAGATTCATCCACGTTGTTGTGTGTAGCAATAGCTGGTTCTTTTTCATTGCTATATAGTATTCTGCTATGTGAATATATCACACACATATAATATGTCCATTCTACTGTTGATGATCCTTCCAGTTCTTTCTAGTTTGGGGCCATTATGAAAAGGACACAACAGTACATTCTCGTACAAGACTTTCGGTGTATGTGTGCATGCACATCTCTGGGAGGAGAAGAACTGGGTCATGGGGTGTGTCCATGTTCAGCTTTAGATGTCGCCCATCTTCCAGAATGGTTGTACCAATTTACACTCTTATCAGAAGTTTACGAGGGCTCCAGCTGCTCCACTTCATTGTCAACACTTGGTATTGTCTGTTTTTCATCGTAGCCATTCTGGTGGTTATGGAGTAGTAGATCATGGCTGTTTCCTTGTGCATTTCCCTGATGACTACTGAGGGTGAACATCTTTTTAAATTGGCCATTTGCCCATCTTCTTTTGTGAAGTATCTGCTCATGGCTTATGTTCATTTCTTTATTGGGTTATCTGTCTTTTCTTTATTGAATTGTAGAAGTTTATACATGATGTGGATACCAGTCTTGGGCCAAATCTATGGCAGATATAACTTCCTACTCTGTGGCTTCCCTTTCCACCCTGTGATTTTTTTTTTTTTCTTTTTGGAGGCTGGCTAGTACTGGGATTGAACCCTCTGAAATTTTTAATGAGTAGTAATTTCTAATTTTAATGTAATCCACCGTATTAATCTTTCCCTTTATGAATAGTGCTTTTTGTGTCTTGTTTAAGAAATCATTGCCTGCCCTGAGGTCAGAAAGATATTCTTCTATGCTATCTTTTAGAAGCTTTATTGTTTTTCCTTTTATATTTGGGTCTAAAATCTACTTGAATCAATTTATGTGTATGGTATGAATTAGGGGGTCATAATTCTTCTTTTTCCATATGAATATCTTGTTGACCCAGAGTGGTTTATTTAAAAGATCATCCTTTCCCCCATGATCTGAAGTGCTCTCTTTGTTGTGAATCAAGTGTCCATATATGCGTGGGCTGTTTTGGACTCTGTGTTCTGTTCTATTGATCCATCTGCCTATCCTTGTACTCACACCACACTGTTTTAATTGCTCTGGTATGTAAGTCTTGCTAACTTTGAGTGTAAGTTCTCCAGCTTTGCTTGGAATGTTACTAGTGAGGTTGACGGGCTAGCCAGGTACAGGTCAAATGTACAGCTCAGAGGATGAGAACATAGCATCTAAAATGGCAATAGCTAACTTCTCTGTATGCTTACCGTAATCCAGACTAATGCAAAGCTCTCTGATGCACCATCTCAGTTATTCTTTGAGGTCTTTGTTATCCAAGGATGGCTGATGTTGAAAAAGGTCCCTCAAAGTTAGATGGCTTTTACCATTCTTGGTGCTTTGCACTTCCATAATACATTTTAAATCAGTTTATCAATGTTCACAATGAAATCTGCAAGTAATTTGATTGGGATTTTCTTTCTTCACATGGTCATTGTGAGGCCAATAGATGTCTTTTCAGTATTGAATCTTCTAATGCAGGGATTGGCACACTTTTTCTGTAAAGGTTCTGATTGTAAATATTTTAGGTTTTGCAGGCCAAATGGTGTCTGTTGCAACTACTCAACTCTGCTGCTGTAGCATGAAAGCAGCCACGGGCAATATGCAAGTGAACGAAAGTGGCTGTGTTCCAATAAAACTTTATTTACACACACAAAAAAAAAAGGCAGTGGACCAGATTTGGCCATGAGCTGTAGTTTACTGACATCTATTCTAATCCATGAGCATCCTCTTCAAGTTCTTTTACATCTTTCTGTTCTGTGAAATCCAGAAGTCTGGGAATCATATCTTCAGATTTCATAATCCCCTCCTCATGCTTCTGTCCTGCCTTGTACTATAGTTGTGCCATTTTTATTGGAGTTTCTGATCAGGTCATGAGCCATCTGAGACTAGGGACTGGGTTTTTTCCATCTCTCTTGTCCCCTTGATGCACTATGCAAGGTCTGGCACATATGATGGTGCGATGTTACTTGGGCCAAATCAGGTGTTGGAGAGAAACTGGGGGATAATTGGGTTTAGAAGCTCACCCTTAGGGGCCTGGACCCTGGCTTTCTCTGCCTTTTCTGTAGAGGTTTTGGGGAAAATCCATGGCTCCAAGACTTGGCTCTGTCTCTTCTTTATGGATCATCAGTTCTTCCCTCTTGCATTCTTCCAGGAAAGTTCTGGATCTTTTGGACATACAGTATGAACATGTACATATTAGATGCTGGGCCACTTGAGGGCTTGGCCTGCGTTTATTAATCTCCTGGCCCCTAACTTGGCGCTCCATGAGTCTTGAATAAATGAATGGACTACCGGAGGGAGAAGATGCTGCTGTTTTCGTTTCCCACCGGAAATTCCTGGGCAGTAGCTCTTGGGATCACATTTCTACCAGAATGGCTGCTCTCTGCACCCGGCTCTCTAGGGTAGGGTTTCTTTGGGGCTGCTTTTCCAGTGCCACCTAGTGGAGCCGCTACCGTGCACTGTACTTTGCGTTTTTCCTGTGGTTTGCCCTTGAGTGGGAACCATGGCTGAACACAGCCTGGGTTACTTTCTGTCTCAGATTTACAGCTTCACACACACTCACGGGTCATCTTGAGAAGGTGCAACTCAGTAAATCACAGCCTTAGAGGCTGATTGGGGCCATTTGGGGCAGCTGTCCAGCCTGAGCTGGCTCTCCATCTTTTAGAGTCAGGAGCAGAACCGTGTTCTAGAACTCCCCAGTTCAGGTCAGAACTCTGGCTCCCGTGGAATAGTCTCACTTTTGGTTGTGTTTTTAAAGTTGTGCACTTTTATTTCTGTAGTTTAGTGCTGAGAACACTGGTCAGCACATAGCAGGGGAACAAGGACTTAGAATCTAGCTAATGAGGTTGATGGGCTGACAGGTGTACAGGTCAGACAGACAGCTCGGAGGAATGTGATCACAGCAGCTGGAGTGGTGACAGGGAACTTTTCTGTGTGCTCGCTGTTCCCCAGACCCATGTCAAGCCCTCTATGTGCAGTGTCTCAGTTATTCCTTGAGATCCAAAAATGACTGAAACTGAGAAAGGCCCCTCAAAGAAAATCCATGTAAATAAGACTAAAATTTCACAGAGAAATGTAAGGGTGGGGTTTAAAAGGTTGAGGACGTTAGTATTAAAACCATAATTACATGCAGTTTTGATTTCTCTTTGATCCAAAAGTTATGTAGGATTGCATTGAACTTTTGTATGCTAAGTTTTGGCATTAATATTCAGTTTCTCTGCATTGTGGTCCAGGAGTATGGCCTGCAAGATTTCTTATCCTTGGAACATACTAAAATCTTCTTGTGGTCTAATAACTGATACTAAATGAAACAATGAAACAATAAAGCAATAAAACTTCAATTACGAACTTTTAAATAAGTTTTTTTAATGTAACAAAATTTAAGTTGGAGAGAGGTTGTGAGGTGGATTTCAACTTCAGCAATACTTTCTTTTATTAAAAAAGAAAAGAAAATATGGCAAAGTGATCATATTTTAATTCTGGATGGTTTAGATTTAATTCATATACCATACAATTCATGCATTAAAGTGTACAATTCAGTGGTTTTCAGTGTAATCACAGGTATGTGTAACAATCACCAAAGTCCAGTTTAGAGCATTTTTATTACCTTACGTAAAACCCTGTAACTTTTGCTTGCCACCCCACCTCCTATCCCCCATCTCGTCCAGGCCTAAGTGACCACTAAATCTGCTTTCAGTCTCTATATATTTACCTATTCTGGTCATTGCATATAAATGAAATCACAGATTATGGGGCCCTTTTCTGTCTGGCTTCTTTCACTTAGCATAATATTTTCAAGGTACATTTATGTTGTTGCATGTATCAGTGTTTCATTCCTTTTTATGTCTGGCATAGTTCTTTATACTTTTCTGTAGTTAAGAAAATTTTCCCACCTGGTGAGATCATCGATTGTGTGGTTATGTTGCAAGAATGTTCTTATCTGTGACAGCTAAATAAGGCAGCAAAGGGAATGGGAGTGTGAAGGTTGGGTTCAATTTTAGATTGGGTGGTTGGAGAAGGTGACACTTGGGCAAAGATTTGAAAGAGGCGTGAGTACGTGGGAGGAGGTGCTCCAGGCAGATGGGACGGCAGATGTAAAGACCTGAGATAGTTCCAGGAACGTCAAGGTGGGCAGTGAACACAGAAGAGGTAGTAGGAAGTGAGGTTGGAGAGGTACCAGGTGGGGGTGGAGTATGGAGATCATTTTAGACCTTGTAGACTGTTGAAAGGAATTTGGCTTTTCTTCTAGGTGGAATGGGGAGCTGTGAGGAGGCTTTGAATGGACAAGTGCCTTCACTGACCTACAAGTTCAAGGACTGCTCTGGCTGCTGTGTTGACAATAGACCATAAGAACTAGAGGACAGAGGGAGAGTCCAGTTTGGAAAGAGTGAGTGTGACCATGACTTGGACTCAAGTGCAGGGAGATGTGACGAAGTGCCTTCACTGACCTACAAGTTCAAGGACTGCTCTGGCTGCTGTGTTGACAATAGACCATAAGAACTAGAGGACAGAGGCAGGGAGTCCAGTTTGGAAAGAGTGAGTGTGACCATGACTTGGACTCAAGTGCAGGGAGATGTGACCAGACTCAGGATATATTTGAAAGTCATGGTCATAGGATTTTCTGATGGATTGAGTGTTGGGGTATGAGGGCAAGGGCCGAGTTGATGCTGACCATAAGGGTCTTCTCTGAGTGGCCCGTAGGATGGAGTGGCTATTGACTGGGTTGGTAGAGACTTGGGAGGGGCATCTAGGGGATAGTCGGGGAAGGTCAGTAATTTGGTTTTGATAATGTTCTCTATCTCCTTTTTTTTTTTCATTTCAAAGAGTTTACTTCTGACTCAGTCTCTATACATTCTTAAAATTACTAGGCTTGGGTCTCCACCTGCAAGTCATTTCTCCCAGGAAGATTTCACTGATTCTCCCCCAAACTGGGTTGGGATCCTGCTGGCTCTGACAGCACCCTGTGCTTCTCTGTGTGGCCATGAGCTCACTGTGCTGAGACTGCCTGGAGTGGGCAGGGCAGGGACACACCAGTCTGGCCTTCCACCCTGGCTGGCCAGGACCACCAGTGAACACTGCACATTCCCACCAGGAGTGTAGGAACGTTCACTATGACTCTGGTGGTATCCCTGCCTATGTGACCTGAAGGCACTTTCCTTTCTCGCCCTAAAATTTTCTAATTCAATGTTTAGAACAAGAAAGAAGCAGTGAACAATCCCTGTTTGTGTTTCTGGGTCTCCAATAACTTTCATCTGCATCTCTCTGCCTTTTTCCTATTTTCAAGCCCCCTTTGGGTGAAGGCATGTACACACGTGGCGAGTGTCACCGGGTGCTGGTTAAAGTGAAACTGACAGGCTCCTGTTGTTAATGAGTGAAAATAACCAGCACTGAAAATCAGAAAGGAAGATTTATCTTTGTTTTAAGAGTTAAAAAATCTCCTGGGAACTTCCGTGCATGGTTGCAATAAATGGCTGTAAATTTTCCGGAGCCCAAATCGGCATTGTAAGGTGATGAAACGCTGGCTAGAGTGACAGATTATATTTAATATTGAGGTGACAGTTAAAATAGCATCCTTCTCATTTACTATTTTTCCAGCTTAGGGCTTCAAAGGGAATAGCTAGGGTGACAAGGAACATTTATCATCGACATTTTTGGCTCCCTTTCAAAGGTTAATATTGTTATTCTGCTTAAAGAAAAAAAAAACCCCAAAACAAAATGTTTGTTTTAAATATGCATTTGTGTTAAAGTGGCTAAAAGTAAAACTCATGACATTTGACCCTCGGTTATCCACAAATACCTCGATGCAGGATTCTGTCACTGTCGTATGTCCAACACACTGATAAAGAGATGTCAGTGTCTTCAAGCGGGATTCTTACTTCTGTGTGTAACTCAACTTCCCTGTTCTATAAAGTCCTTTCAGAAGCCTTTTAAGATCAAACCTCATGCAGTTCTGGGTTTTGTTAACAGAAGTGTAATGTCAAGGTGCGTGTGCTAATAGAACCATAGGAAGGTCAGGCGGTCTTCTCCGGGATGAATCTAATCCTAGTGTGATTGGAGAAGGACCCTAAGGAATTAGAGGGTCACACAGGGACCTCAAGGCAGGTCTGGAAACATTTCTGTATGAGACACAGCTGAGCATGATCGGGCACTGCAGAGAGGACTTAAAATGGACCCTAGGAGCTGATTTTAGATACCTGAGAGGTTTCCAGCAGGAGGAAGTAATTTGTTCTGTGTGTCACATCAGAAGGCTGGGTTAGAAACAGCTAGGCAAAGGACCAGGGGAGGTGGGTTAAGAGCTTGATGTTTGTTCTAGGAAGATCTGTGTCCAAACCCCTACTTCATTGTTTCATTCTTTCATTTATCGGCTCTTGGCTGAGGGTCTGTTTTCAGCCAGGCACTTTTCTAGGCATGGGGAATACAGTGGAAACAAACCAGAGAAGGTCCCTGCCCTCGTGGAGCTTACATCTTAGTGGCAAGCTGAAAGTAAACCCAATTCAGATACTGAGAAGGTCACATAGCAATTAAAACAGAGAGGAAACTGGGTGTGTGGGGTAGGAGGGACTACTTTGAATGGGGTGTTCTGAGGC
>NW_007727556.1:250406-257585 GCF_000696425.1 Galeopterus variegatus
CTGAACGTGAGGGGGCTGAGATGTCCATTAGAGGTGGTGAGAATGTGGTTGGAATACAAGCCCAGGTGGGGAGCCAGGACAGGACCAGAGATGAAAATTTGATAACACATAGGTGTTATTTAAATAACACATAGATGTTATTTAAAGTCTCATTTAAAACTTTTTAAAATAAAGATGAATCTACTCAATTTAATGGACTCTTTATCCTGACATTTTTCTTCATGGGCTTTCCGATGTTCAAATATTTTTTCCTTTTTGGAATGAAATTGACATTAGATGGTGGGCCTTGCTAATGTTTTTACTTAGTAAAGTAAACAATTAGCAAACTTATCTTTGTCCACACCGGGGACAATGAAACTTAAAAAAACTGAAGTATAGCATATATGAAATGTGCACTAATTTGAAGGGCAGAATAGCTCAATGAGTGATCACAAAGTGAATGCACCTGTCCAACCACCGCTCAGCTCATGAAGGGCTCACCTACCCCAACTTCTCCCAAAGGTGACCACTACCCTGACTTCCTACCACATAGTGTAGTTTTGCCCGTTTTTGACTTTATGGGGATGGAATCAGAGAGTATGCTTTTGTTTCTGCCTGGCTTCTTTTGCTCAACTGATTGTGAGATTCATCCACGTTGTTGTGTGTAGCAATAGCTGGTTCTTTTTCATCGCTATATAGTATTCTGCTATGTGAATATATCACACACATTTAATATGTCCATTCTACTGTTGATGATCCTTCCAGTTCTTTCTAGTTTGGGGCCATTATGANAATACCTCGATGCAGGATTCTGTCACTGTCGTATGTCCAACACACTGATAAAGAGATGTCAGTGTCTTCAAGCGGGATTCTTACTTCTGTGTGTAACTCAACTTCCCTGTTCTATAAAGTCCTTTCAGAAGCCTTTTAAGATCAAACCTCATGCAGTTCTGGGTTTTGTTAACAGAAGTGTAATGTCAAGGTGCGTGTGCTAATAGAACCATAGGAAGGTCAGGCGGTCTTCCCTGGGATGAATCTAATCCTAGTGTGATTGGAGAAGGACCCTAAGGAATTAGAGGGTCACACAGGGACCTCAAGGCAGGTCTGGAAACATTTCTCAACAGAAGTGTAATGTCAAGGTGCGTGTGCTAATAGAACCATAGGAAGGTCAGGCGGTCTTCTCCGGGATGAATCTAATCCTAGTGTGATTGGAGAAGGACCCTAAGGAATTAGAGGGTCACACAGGGACCTCAAGGCAGGTCTGGAAACATTTCTCTATGAGACACAGCTGAGCATGATCGGGCACTGCAGAGAGGACTTAAAATGGACCCTAGGAGCTGATTTTAGATACCTGAGAGGTTTCCAGCAGGAGGAAGTAATTTGTTCTGTGTGTCACATCAGAAGGCTGGGTTAGAAACAGCTAGGCAAAGGACCAGGGGAGGTGGGTTAAGAGCTTGATGTTTGTTCTAGGAAGATCTGTGTCCAAACCCCTACTTCATTGTTTCATTCTTTCATTTATCGGCTCTTGGCTGAGGGTCTGTTTTCAGCCAGGCACTTTTCTAGGCATGGGGAATACAGTGGAAACAAAACAGAGAAGGTCCCTGCCCTCGTGGAGCTTACATCTTAGTGGCAAGCTGAAAGTAAACCCAATTCAGATACTGAGAAGGTCACATAGCAATTAAAACAGAGAGGAAACTGGGTGTGTGGGGTAGGAGGGACTACTTTGAATGGGGTGTTCTGAGGCTTCTCTGCAAGGGGCATCGTGTGGGCTGAGACCCGAGTGATGGGAGGGAGCCTGTCACATGAAGATTGGGGGGTGGGGGGGGTGGGGAGGAGAGGGCGTCCCAGGCAGGGACAGAGTAAGGGCAAAGACACTGTGGTGGGAACCAACCTGGTGGTGTGCTCAAGGGACAGAAAGGAGGGCTGAGTCATTGGCAGGGCTAGGATGCCAGCCTGGCTCCATTTGATTTCAGAGTTCAAATGCTTAACCACAGAGCCAAGCTGCACACACCGGAGGAGCCAGAGGTTGTGTTCACATGGAGTGGTGAGAAGTTTCACTGCTCAGGCCGCAGGGAGAAGGTCGTATTTCTGCAAACTAGCAGCCTGCGGCTCTAAAAATGTGCAGTATCTGAGCTTCTCCTTGGATGGAGATCCTATTGGGTTCCATCCTTGGGCTGGGTCCTGCTGGGGCATGGATGGTGACGATGAGGAGGAGGGTGACACTGACACTGACACCCACAACCACAGGAACAGTTTCTCTGAGGATGTGTGACATACCTGGCACTCGGTGTCCCATCTCCTTGAGTCCTACGTGTTGGGAGCTGTTTCTCTTCCCCTATTGTTCTGATGGCACTGAGGCTTAGAAAGGTGGGTGACCTGCCTAAGGTCATGCTGAGTCAGTGCTGCCTCTCCAACCATGTTTGCCTCTAGCTTTCTGAACTGCAAATCCAGAGGAATTGTGTTTGGAAGTTGAGTTTAGAAACTCACCATGTCTAGGACACTGTGGTCTGCACTATGTGTGACTAGCATAATAATAATAAAAAAATAGAAAACATGATTCTTGTTCTGAATAAAATATTCATCCGACAAGGCTCTGCATCATGGTGGTGGTCAGGGGCATATGTGGGCATATTTGGGGGAAGAGGTGATGTTCCAGGTAGAAGAATTCTTCCAAAGGAGTTAAACGTCTGCCTCTAATAAAATATTGGGATCTTTAATTTGTGAATGAGTAGATGCCTTGGGGAAATTTTTTTTCCCATTTGAGGAAATCTTTAACTTTTTCCCTTTTTTTCCCTGATATCTAATTTTGGGGAAAAAGCCCTAACAGGGGATAGATTCTAATCCTTTTTCCGTTCCCCAAGTTAGCTGTGGATTATAGAGATTGCTCCTCCTGGGAATTAGCTTTGTGGTTTGTAAAACAGATGTGAGAATCTGGAGCTGGGCCAGTGGATGGCCGAGGTCTGGCTCGGCTTCACCCCTCTTTGGTTCTGATGTGGGCTTGGGCCCCTTGGGGCCAGGAGTGGCACCTACTCATGTTTACCTTGAACGTCTTTGTTGTGATTCAATCCAGTTGAAAACTCCGGCTGCAGATGTGCCTTATGCATTTATTCAGGAGCGAAGCTGACTCCCACTGCATGCTATTTATCTGGAAGCATTTGGCTTCCAAGGAAGAGATGGATGGTCTGGAGGCACACCGCAGCACAGAAGCCTGCAGCCATCCATCACTGAGTCACCCTCTTTACGGGCAGAATGACTTCAGGGACAGTCACATCAATGTCAGCTCAGGGCTTTGATGCTGGCTGTGAGCCTGATGTCCAAGGGCATTTTGAGCAGCTACTGAAGATCTATTCATGGTTAATAAAAGGATCATATGAACGATAAGATATGTGAGCCACTTGGGGAGAAACTGGGGTGCCTGGCCACGGGAGGGTTGGCGTAAACAATGGATGGGAACTGGAAAGTGTCTGGTATTTTCTGAGAGAAGATCCAAAGCAAAGAAGGGAGAGGATTAAACTAACAGGTAACATATATTAAGCACTTGCTGGGACCAGAAACTGTGAGAAATGTGCTGCATGGGCCATGTTCGTGAAATCCTCATAGCAACCCTCTGAAAGTAGGTATTATTTTTATGCCCATTTGACAGGTCGGGAAGCTGAGGCACTGAGTGTTTGAGTCACTTCCCCAAGGTCACGGTCTTAGTAGGGTGGAGCCAAGATTTGAACTCAGGCAATCTGACTTGGGGTCTAACTCTTAACCATGACCCTGTACTGTTCCCTCCTCTCCACCCTCCGGCACGTATTCTATGCCCACACTCTTCACTGTGTGGCTTTGTTATGCATCGCAATAGAGCAGAGGGAAAATTTTGTCTGCTTCTCCTACCATTTGATATTGGACTTCGTCATACAATTTGATTTAGCCAATGAAATGTTGGTAGAAGTGATTGAACGGAGGCTGTAAACGTGCTGGTATGATTTAGCTTGAAGTCTCAAGCTTCTAAAGGACATGCCCCAGGAAGCCACTTCTCTATGCAGGAGACCCGAACCCAACCTGCAGCCTGAAGCCAAACCAAGCCAGGACACAGCCTAACTATAGATCCTCAAGGGAGAAATAAATGCTCCTTATGAGCCGTTGGGTTTGGGCATTGATACACAGCATTATCACAGCAATAGCTGCCTCAGGCTGTGCTGTGGATCTGCTAAAATGTTTTCCTTCCCTCCCTTCTTCCCTTTTCTTGCCCCTTCTTCCACTGATCACCTACTATGTGACAGGTGCTGTGCTCTGCTTGGGGAAAACATAGAGTTCCTGTCCAGATTCCAGTCCTGTTGGGGAGTTTGGTGATAGATGGATGAGCTAAAGTATCACACTTGAAACAAGCAAAGTGTGAGAGTCACTGACTCAACCTGGGAGTTTGGAGAAGGTTTAACTGAAGTGGTAACATTTGGCCTGGGTTTTGCAGGATTCATAGGGGTTTTCCAGAACTATTCCTGGAATAGTTCCTCATATTCTAGAGCAAAGTAAGTTCTGGGTTTAATAGTCTCTGCATCCCTCCCCATCCCATGCAGCCACTCAGTCTTGGTTGGAAAGAGAAAACTGCAATGGTCCTTAGGAGGTCTTGGACTGACCCTCTTAGCCAGCCAGAATAATTCCCCCAGATCTGCCCAAGGCCTTATACGTCCTGGGCTCTATACCTTCAGGGCCTTTTTGGCCTCCTGAAGAGACTGTCTTATTTGTTTGAACTTGAATGATGCAAGAAGCAGCTCCCACAGGTTCTCAGTAGAATCCTGTGGTCAGTGCATCTGTGTACAGAGCCCTTGGTTTTCCCCTGATTAAATAAAGAAGCGTGATTCGTCTCCATTCATGCTGGAAGAATTCAATTTTGCCAGTTAATGTTAGTGAACTGCAAAATCTAAGGAAATGATAGTTTCTACAAAATAAAAGCAGTCAACATATTTTTATTACACAACTGTAATGGTCCAAGTACATAGCTATGATTGGATTTGCAAACTGTAAACATAAATTAGTAATTCTCCCTCCAAATAGCAGTGCAGTGTCCCTGACATGTTTTAATTTCTGTGCTTTGTGGTGCAGGAAAACCTGGCCAGTTGTGACTGGATCAAATTGCTTCTTTGGGAACTTCCAATGTTTTTCAGCTAGAGGGGCGTGTGTGCATGCACGTGTGTGCATGAACGGACACATGTGTCTTTCTTGAAAGGTGCTGAGTTGAGGCTTAGCACTGCAGAATCAGGGAAGATTAAATCAGAAGCAACTGTGTATTATTCCAGGGTCCTGGCTTCCCCATTATTCAGACTAATGAGACAGTCGAGGGTGTGGATAATCGAAAACATGGACAATCCCTAATGATTGTCATTCATATGTGTGTATTTGGCCCCTGGGATATCAATGTTAATTCTTATCTATTGCTTAGACCGAACTATTTCAGAACCAAAAATCAGGATACAAATGTCTCATGATTAAATTTTCTAATTGGTAGATGTACTTATATGAAACACCTTAACAAAGATATGCAACTTAAGTTTTATATTTAATAACATGTCTATACAAGAAGGAATAAGGTTATTAGCTACTTTACCTTCATTTATATGTGCTAGGCACAATTTTCAGGCTCCTTAAGTATATTAGCTCCATGAATTTTCATTTCATCACCATGAGATAGACACCTTTTTTTTTTTTTTTTTTTTCCTTTTTGTCTTTTTTCGTGACCGGCAACGGATCGCAACCCTCAGTGTCGCGCCCGTACCGGGCCGGGACCAGCCACGGGATTGCAACCCTCGGTGTTGCTCCCGCCTCTCACTCAGCCAGTGAGCGGCCGGTCTGTATGTGGGATCCGAACCCTCGGCAGGAGCGCCACCGCGCTTCCCAATCGGCGCACTATAGCAGTGCGCCACCGGGCCGGCAAGATAGACACCTTTTTATCCCCATTTTATAGATGAGCAAGTGGAAGCCCAGAGGGGACCAGTGAGTTGGTCACAGTAACACAGCTGATAAATGGGATGCCAGGATTCAAACCCAGGCAGTCTGGCTCCAGGCCTGAGCTCACAATCGCCAGCAATGCATGTTTATTGATAAATATTTGACTCTGGGGCTGTTCCAAAATCTGGAAAGGATGATATCATGCATATCCATTAATCTTTTTTGATTCCTTTTATTCCACAGACTCACTTAGTCATTTTCTAAAATGATTTTAAAATAAAAAGTTCATTAAAAAAAGATACTGGGAAAAGATACTATTTCTTTTCTCCAATGAACTTTTTATCTTTGAATAATCTGAGACTTCTAGAAAGGCTGCAAAGATACTACGGAGAGTTTCTGTACACTCCTCACCTGATTTTCACATCTCACCTGATATTAACATCTTCCATTACCATGATCTATTTGTCAACACTAAGACACCAGCATTGTACATTAGTATTAAGTAAACTCAAGGCTTTATTTGGATTTCACCAGTTTCCTATCAACATCTTCTTTCAGTTTCAGAGTCCCTTCTGGGACCCCACATTACATTTTTTTTTTTTTCATTTTAAAAATTATCCATCAAGTCTGGCAGGGTCTGGCACATAGTGCTCATTCATTTGTTGGGCAAATGTTTACTAAATCCTTGCTTTGTCCTGGCTCAGTTCTAGGCATTGTGGGCACAGCCATAGACAGAACAAACGCAAATCCTGCTCTCACGAAGCTGACATGCTGATGTTTGTTGGACAATCATTTTAGTGATGAGAATAGCTGTCAGTCATTCATTGAGTACTTGCTATGAGGCTCGACTGACTAATGCTATGACCGACTGAGGTGCCTGAGGTTCAGAAAGGTTGAGTAACTTTCCTAAAGCCACGTACCTGATTAGTGACAGATTAGGTCTTTTAACCAGGTCTGTCTGTCTCTGAGGCTGATGCCCTTAACCACTGTTTGGGAAAGAAAAGAAAAGAAAAGAAAAGGAAAGGAAAGGAAAGGAAAGGAAAGGAAAGGAAAGGAAAGGAAAGGAAAGGAAAGGAAAGGAAAGGAAAGGAAAGGAAAGGAAAGGAAAGGAAAGGAAAGGAAAGGAAAGGAAAGGAAAGGAAAGGAAAGGAAAGGAAAGGAAAGGAAAGGAAGGGAAAGGAAGGGAAAGGAAAGGAAAGGAAAGAAAAAAGAGAAAGAAGGAAAGAAAGAAAGAAAGAAAGAAAGAAAGAAAGAAAGAAAGAAAGAAAG
>NW_007727556.1:257861-262111 GCF_000696425.1 Galeopterus variegatus
GAAAGAAAGAAAGAAACCTTAAAAAAGGTCATCAGAGGCCAAAGATGTGCTGGATGACAAGGGGAAGCCAGTCTGAAGTCAAAAAAAAGGAAAACAAAATGACCAAGAATAGGATAAATGGAAACAGCCTGTATCGATCCTTTTTAAATGAAATAGGCATTTCTCTCTCTGGTAACTGGTACAGAGCAGATGCACAAAAGGTAACAAACAGCAATGAATTATAGTCAGACTCTCGGGAGCAAAAGCAAACTTTGCCTGTCTGTCAGATAAATTGTGACAAAGTGTAAGGTGAGGTTGAGTTGTCTCAAGGACACACTGTACCTCAGATTTTCTGTGAGCCTTCACTGGGTGTATGTGAGGAGCCACCACCTTGAGACTTCACTCTCCAAGGAAGCTTCCAGAAAAGTATGCCTCGAAAAGGCCATGGGAAGGACAAGCCTGCAACTCACCTGTTGGCAAATCATTACCTGTAAACTTAATGTCAGTGGTGCTTTTGCCAGAGTCTATGAAATTACTCTAAGTAGACCAGATGAACACTGATGGTGGACACTACTGGCAAAACCTCTGCGTTGATACGTAGGAGAAGATGGGATTGGTGGAGAATACGTTTTCTCTCTAAATCTTCTTTCTAGTCAAGCCAGACTCTCATTGGCCTGTCAAGATATGCAATTTCATGCCACTTTACCTTTTGTTCACTGTGTTTTTTTTCTCTCTCTGTCTCTTTCTCTCTGCCTGTTGAAATCCTTTCTATCCTCAATGTTAGAAGGTATTGTCCTTATCACTGGTCTCCTAGACATTGTGTTTACTCCTTGGGCAAGACTTGCTCTGTTTACTTGGATTGTGTTTACTTGTCTGTCTCCTCCAAGCAACCAAAAAGCTCCTTGAAGCTTGAAACTGGGTCTTACTCAATAATCTAAGCCCCAAACCCAGCATAGGTCTGCCCTTTGCAAACGTTTGATGACTGTTTTTACTTTGAGATGAATTAGTATAGTAATAATCTTTCAGTACTTACACATGCTAGGCACTTTACATGTATTCTGTTATTTAATCCTCCCAACAAGCTGAACTGTTTTAATTCTCATTTTCTAATGCAGAAAGTGATGCACAGAGGGATGCGAGAGACTTAGTGCAAGGTGACACAGCTGAGAAGGGTAGAAACTAGGATTTAAAACCAGGCCGTCTGACAACAGCTTATGATCTTATGATCTGGATCTTGCCCTGTGCTGCGACCAGTCTACTTATAAGAACTTTGGATGTTGTCCAAGAACTTTGCCTTTGGGATGCCATTCTAGGGCTCAGAACTGTGGAAGTGAGGTGTGAAGAGGTTTGGGAGCTGGTGCACTGATCTCCAGCTCACTGTTGGGAAGTTACATTTCCAGCAGAGAGCTCTGGTGCTAGCCTATAAGCCCCAAACATGTGTAATTGCACCTTGAATAAAGAAAACCCATGACATAAATTTTAGAGTTTATAGCATAAGATAGTAGATGGAACATGAACTTTGGAGTTAGGTTTGAATCTAATAGCTGACCACAACACTACTGTTTGAAGCTTTGGGCAAGCCACTTTACACCTCTGAGACCCTGTTTCTTCATAGAAACTGGAAAATTATTTATATGTTATAATTACATGAGAATAATTACTTATTCATCCTTCTCAAAGTTGTGAAGAGTAAGTAAGTTTATATACGTGTGTGTGTGTATACACACATATATTTATAAAATCAGATAAATTTGGCAAGTATACATCATCAGAAAACTAGCACATATATATATAAACTATACATATCAGATAATATATGTTTAATAATATACATAATATACATTATCTGATATGTATATATCAGAAAACATATACATACTGTATATTCTAGCTTTTCGATGATATGTACATATCAGATAATCTATTGTAGGAGTAGAATCTATAAAAAAGAATCAATGAGAACTCTGGAATTGAAAAATACTATAACTGAAATTAACTCAATATATGGATTAGACACAGCAGAAGAGAGGACTAGTGAACTGAAAGATTAACAGAAAAAAACATGTACAGTCTTGTATGTGATTGGGATTGAAAACATTTTTTGCTGCTGTTCTTAGTGGGAGATTATATGGGTTCTTCTTTGTTTCTAAATTGCAGAATGAGTTGTTGAAAAGATTCTTAAATGGAATTTATTTGAAATATCAGTGAATATGAACTTTATTTATAAATAAGTGCTCTGAAGTGCATTTATGATATTAAGAGTGAAAAATCCGTGTAGTGAACCACTACTACACAGGGAAGATTGGGCTCTTTCATACTTGGTCACACACTCTTTTAAAAACCTCCCTTCCCTTTATTAAATACATACTGAATGTCTACTATGTGCTGGAGATTAATAGAGAACAGCTCATGGATCTTGTGGACCTCAACTGCACATGGTTACCCACACTATGATTCATGTTTAGATCAAATAGGCCTCCTTTCTGCTCAGCTCTCACACCAGCAGCTCCAAACCTTGATCAAGAACAGTGATTTTTTTTATAAGTGCTTAAGTATAGCAAACAGGATTTGTGGATTCTTTCCCAGGAAGCATTCTCTCCAGGGGGTTCTGTATTCTGGAGTTTTGGCAGCAAATGGCATTTTATAACCAGCACAGCTGTGTTTCAGACTTTCTGGTAATGGAAGAGAAACTTGAAAACAAGTGTCCTCACTGAGAACAACTAGAAAAATTGACCCCAAATTAAAAAAAAACAAAACTCATGTGTATGAAAACAAAACCACTACCACCACTACCAAAAACAAAACTCGTGTGTATGAAAACATCAAAGAGCTACCAAGGCAGCTGGAACTTAGGGAACCAGGGTCTTGGGGTGAGGAGAAGCTGAAAAATATTAGTCCAATATTCTGCTGTTTTCCCTCTTAAGGCAGTTGACAATTTTAAGCTGCATGGAGCTAAGAAGTCAAGAAGTTAAACATAAATCAATAGTCAAAAGGCAGGGAAACAAAGCAGGAATTTTGGAAGTCTCAAGAGTCTGGGCATACAACTATTGACATCAGGGTCTGCCAAGAAGGAAGGTCCCTGGCAATTCTAGTTAGTGTTCTGGAATAGCTATGTTTTAGGAATTAAGAGTGAATTGGAAATAGAGCCCTCAGAAAAGATAGAAGCCCAGCTTCAAATTCCTCAGTCCTCAACTGGGTTCAAATGATTTGCCTCCATTCTACCCCAAAGCAAAACAAATCCTTTTTGGAGAAAGATATAATTCACCAGAGCCCCAAATTATTTCTATACTTGTTTGTACACAATATTTGGCATTCAATAAAAAATTCCAGGCATGCTAGAAAACATAACCAAATAACTGATAAACAAGACAAAGCTCGGAGTTATTTAGATATGGACTTTAAAATAACTGTGATTAATATGTTTAATAAAATAGAAGAAAATTTTATCAGAGGATCAGATTCTGTTAAAAATCATGAAACAACTCTAAACCTGAAAAATACGTTAGCTGAAATTAACTCAATATATAGGTTTAACAACAGATTAGACACAGCAGAAAAGAGGATTAGCAACTTGGAAGGTCAATAGGTAATATACACACTGAAAAATAAAGAGAAAAACTGATGAAAAATACAGAAAAGAGTGTTTAAGAGGCATATGGGACATGTTGAAAAGATCTAATATGTGTAATTAAAGTTCCAGTAAGAGAAGATAGAGAATAGTGGAGCAAAAGCAGTATTTGAAGAGATACTGGAATTGTCCAAAACAGCTGAACATCATCAAGTCACAGACCCAAGAAGTTCTAAAAAACTCCAAGCAGAGTAAGTACAAAGAAGATTATCTTATCCACATCATCATAAAACTTATGAAAATAAAAAACAGAGAGGAAGTCAGAGGGAGGAAGACATTGCCTTCCAAAGAGTAATAAGAGAAACAGCTGACTTCTCTAAGGACCTGGTGAAAGCTGGAAGACAATTGAACAACATCTTTAAAGCACCAAAAGAAAATAATAGCCACCTTGAATTCCATATCTAGAGAAAATAATCTTAAAGCACAAAAGTTAAATAAAGGTGTTTTCAGACAAACTTAAAGTCTAGAGAGTTTGTCGCTGGCAGACTATTCTAAAAGAAATCCTACCAAAGGGAGTTTTTGGTAGAAAAACATGATCCCAGAACATGCAGGAAGGGTTGAAAACCAATACAAAGAGTAATTATTGGCAAATCTAAATATCTACTAATTTTGCAAAACAAATAATATATGTAAAGAAAAATGA
>NW_007727556.1:262444-263504 GCF_000696425.1 Galeopterus variegatus
AAGACAATTGAACAACATCTTTAAAGCACCAAAAGAAAATAATAGCCACCTTGAATTCCATGTCTAGAGAAAATAATCTTAAAGCACAAAAGTTAAATAAAGGTGTTTTCAGATAAACTTAAAGTCTAGAGAGTTTGTCGCCGGCAGACCATTCTAAAAGAAATCCTACCAAAGGGAGTTTTTGGTAGAAAAACATGATCCCAGAACATGCAGGAAGGGTTGAAAACCAATACAAGGAGTAATAATTGGCAAATCTAAATATCTACTAATTTTGCAAAACAAATAATATATGTAAAGAAAAATGACCCAATCAAAAATAAGCCTATATGGTTTAAAAAGAAGATAATCAAATGGCTAATAAGCACATGAAGAAATACTCAACATCACTAGTCCTTAGGGAAATGCAAATTAAAATCACAGTGAGATACTATTCACATTTGCAAGAATGGCTAAAATAAATAAGACAGAAAATAACAAATACTGACAAGGATGTGGAGAAATGAGAACTCTGATATATTGCTGGTCAGAATATAAAATGATACAGACACTTTGGAAAAGAGTTAGCAGTTTATCAAAAAGTTAAAGATAAAACTATCATAAACCTAGCAATTCCACTTCATGGTATCTATTCAAGAAAAATGGAAACTGATGTCCACATAAAGACTTTCACACAAATGTTTAAAGTAGCATTGTTTGTAATAGGCGAACAGTGGAAACAACCTAAATGTCTGCAAGTTTGTAAATGAATAGACAAAATGTTTTATATCATACAGTGGAATACTACTCAGCAATAAAAGAAAATGAACCACCGACACATACTACATTATGGATGAACCTCAAACATATTATGCCAAGTGAAAGAAGCCAGGCACAAGAGACCACACATTGTGATTCCATTTACAGGATATGTTCAGAAAAGGTAAATTTATAGACAGGAAGTAGATTAGTGGTTTCCCCAGGGCTAGGAAAGGGAATGAGGATCAACTGTGAATGAACACAAGGGATTTTTTTTTTTTTTTGTCTTTTTCCGTGTCCGGCAACGGATCGCAACCCTCAGTGT
>NW_007727556.1:264200-267253 GCF_000696425.1 Galeopterus variegatus
GCGCCGCCGCGCTTCCCAAGCGGCGCACTATCCAGTGCGCCACCGGGCCGGCCCAACACAAGGGATTTTATTGGGAAATAAAATGCTATAAAACTAATTTATGGTGATTGTTGCACCACTTGGCAAAATTTATGAAAAGTTATTGACTTGTATGCTTGAGATGGGTAAATTTTGTGTGCTTGAAGTTGTCTGCTAGCTCTCTTAAGTTTAACTTCATTTTTAAAAATTCTTTTTTACTTTTTCTTGTCTGCCCGGGTTACTTCAAAAGGACCATCTTCAAGTTCTGAGATGTTTTCTTCTGCTTGCTCTAGCCTGCTGCTCAAGCTTTCTGTTACATTTTTTATTTCGTTGAGAGGATTCTTCATTTCCAGGAGTTCTGTTGCATTCTTTTTTAAGTTATTAATCTCTTTGTAAACTTCCTCCTTCATATCCTGGATATTTTTTTTTCTTGTTTCATTGTGTTCTCTAGCTGAGTCTTCTCTTATTTCTTGGAGTTTTCTTGAAATCAGTGCTCAGAATTCTTTTTCAGACTTCTCAAAGGTTTCTTGTTCTGTGGGGTTTGGTATTTGAGAAATTCCACATTCCTTTGGTGGTGTCATATCTTCTTGTTTATTTGCAGTCCTAGTTTTTTATGCTGATGTTTGGTCATCTGATAGAACACTTAATTCTTCTATCACTTTGGAGTGTGCTATGAGGGGGAAGACTTCCTCCTCTGTAGGGTCTACTGGTGACTCTTCTTTTATCAGTGCAGTTTAGTGTGCGGTGGGCTGCCTTGGCTCCTGTTTGGTTAGTGCATGGCTCCTGCACGTGCTCACCTGCGTGGCCCCTGCGGTGGTTTGGTGGGGCCGGTGAGTCCCTCCTCTGGTTGAGATGGGTAAATGTTTTTTTTCTTTTTCCTTTTTGTCTTTTTTACTGACCGGTAATGGGATCGCAACCCTCAGTGTTGCGCCCGCGCCGTGCTCAACCAGTGAGCGGGAACCGGTCTCCACATGGGATCCGAACCCGCGGCAGGGGCGCCGCCGCGCTCCCAAGCGGCGCACTCTCCAGTGTGCCACCGGGCCGGCCCATGAGATGGGTAAATTTTATAATATGTAAAATATGTCTCGATAAGATTGTTTAAAATATATGTGGAATTAAAATATGTAACCATGTAGTAAAAGGCAGGTGATGTTAAATCGAGTTAGTGTTATAAATTGCCACAAAGTGGTAAAAGTAATAATTTATATTAGACTCTAATATGCCAGGGGTGCATATCATATGTCTAGGGTAACAACCAATAGAAGAATAAAAAGGGTGTAAATAAAAAGCTATTAAAGGGATAAATATAATAAATACAAAAAAAAAGCAAGAAGAGAGAACAAGGAATGTAAGACAGTTCAACAAATAGAAAACAAATATTAAGATAAATGACTTAAAACCAGGTCTATCCATAATCATATCATATATATACATAGACTAGATATTCCAATTAATAGACAAAGAAAAAAACCCAACACTATGTTCTTACAAGAGACATACCTTAAATATAAGATACAGAAAGATTTACAGTAGAAGGATAAAAAAGGTTATCCCATGGAAACTCTAACCAAAAGAAAGNGGGAAGTTTATCTTCTAAAGCCTCATCTGGATCCTACCCCTGCTGTGTCTCTGACACGTGGAAAGGTTAGTCTCCAAAGCTGGACTTTCTGGTGTTGTCAGTGGCTGGGGCGTGACTGGGGCTGGTGGGAGTCTGCACCTGTGCTCTGTCCAGGCCTGTGGGGTCCCCCAAATCGACCCTTTTCAGCTTCCCTCTCCTGGTGCTTCAGGACAGGGCAGCGTGAACCGTCAGCCCAGCTCACTTGGTACCAGCCTCTTCAGGCACCATGTCCCTGGCCAAGAAAGGGAGAGCTTACACATGCATTCCATGGGCAAATATTTATTGAGCACCTACTATGCGTCAGGCAAGTTCTAGGTGCTGAAAATAAAGCAGATCATAAAAAAGACAAAATTCCTGCCTTTCTTCTCCCCCAGGTTAGGGGAAGAGGCCCTGCTCCCTCTCTCTTCTTCTACTCCCGACCCCACCTCCTTTCTACTTCTCCTTTGCATAATGATTGAGTTCCTGGGGTTTGCATGCGTGCGGGGTCTGTGTGTGCATTGAGCAGGAGGAGCCTGGCTTCCACCAAACTGAAAATAAGAACTGGGGTTTGCATGCATGCGGGGTCTGTGTGTGCATTGAGCAGGAGGAGCCTGGCTTCCACCAAACTGAAAATAAGAATAATAAACCACAAACCAACACACATGACTGACTTATGATGTTTACTTTCTAGTGAAGAGAGACAATAAAGAGATGGTAGTAAACACCACAGAGAGAAATCAAGCCACGACAGGGGGTTGGGAGTGGAGTGGCGGGTGGGGATCATTTTACTTGGGGTGGGCTGGGAAGCCTCACTCACGAGATGACATTTAATGAAGGTCGAAGGTTCTGGGGGTGGGGGTGCCATTTGCTTGTTCTCTCTTTTCCGGTCTCCACTAGCATTACTCAGAAATTAATGCAAACAGTGGTGCAAGTAGGTGTTTTTATTTGGTAGTCAACAACTCTAGAGGTAGTAACTCGGGGCAAAATTGAAATAAAAGTCACCCTGCTGGAGGGTTTTCCCTCTTCCTGTTTTGCTGCACACTTGGAGAAGTACCTGAAGGATGTGGGGGAGTGAGCCACGTGGATACCTGGGAAGAGAGTTCTGGGCAGTGAGAACAGTGTGTGCAAAGGCCCTGGGGTGGGTGCCTGAGGAACAGCGAGGAGGAAGGTGTGGCTATAGGGTCGTGTAGGGGGAGGGACAGGAGATAAGACCAGAGGGTTGGAGGAGGTGAGAATCATACGGGGCCTTAGCCGTGCATTGCCCATTTGCTGGCAGGACTGAGTTTGACCTCGTGTGTAAAGGCAGTGCCTCCTCAGAAGGCTGAGTGACTTGACCCACACAGCAGAGGGAGCCAGAGACAAGCTCCTGTCTCAGATGCCCTGATGCCACTTGGGACTCTCTGAGGTTTGGCATATTTTTTTTTTTTTTTTTTTTTTT
>NW_007727556.1:268253-285637 GCF_000696425.1 Galeopterus variegatus
GTGCAGTTTAGTGTGCGGTGGGCTGCCTTGGCTCCTGTTTGGTTAGTGCATGGCTCCTGCACGTGCTCACCTGCGTGGCCCCTGCGGTGGTTTGGTGGGGCCGGTGAGTCCCTCCTCTGGTTGAGATGGGTAAATGTTTTTTTTCTTTTTCCTTTTTGTCTTTTTTACTGACCGGTAATGGGATCGCAACCCTCAGTGTTGCGCCCGCACCGCGCTCAGCCAGTGAGCGGGAACCGGTCTCCACATGGGATCCGAACCCTCGGCAGGAGCGCCGCCGCGCTCCCAAGCGGCGCACTCTCCAGTGTGCCACCGGGCCGGCCCATGAGATGGGTAAATTTTATAATATGTAAAATATGTCTCGATAAGATTGTTTAAAATATATGTGGAATTAAAATATGTAACCATGTAGTAAAAGGCAGGTGATGTTAAATCGAGTTAGTGTTATAAATTGCCACAAAGTGGTAAAAGTAATAATTTATATTAGACTCTAATATGCCAGGGGTGCATATCATATGTCTAGGGTAACAACCAATAGAAGAATAAAAAGGGTGTAAATAAAAAGCTATTAAAGGGATAAATATAATAAATACAAAAAAAAAGCAAGAAGAGAGAACAAGGAATGTAAGACAGTTCAACAAATAGAAAACAAATATTAAGATAAATGACTTAAAACCAGGTCTATCCATAATCATATCATATATATACATAGACTAGATATTCCAATTAATAGACAAAGAAAAAAACCCAACACTATGTTCTTACAAGAGACATACCTTAAATATAAGATACATCCATAATCATATCATATATATACATAGACTAGATATTCCAATTAATAGACAAAGAAAAAACCCAACACTATGCTCTTACAAGAGACATACCTTAAATATAAGATAAGAAAGATTTACAGTAGAAGGATAAAAAAGGTTATCCCATGGAAACTCTAACCAAAAGAAAGCTAGTGTAATTTTGTTAATATAAGACAAAGCAGACTTTAAGGCAAAAGATATTATTAAATATAGAAACATTTCATCATAATAACAATAACAGGTTCAGTCCACAAGAAAGATATAGTATCTGAAAGATACAAATTTAAAAAAATCAATGCACCTGCTAACACCACCTCACAATACATATAGCAATAAATGATAGAACTAAGTATATGCACAATCATAGGGGGAGATTTGAACACAGCTGTTCCTTGGGATGACTTTGTTTAACAACAGTTGCCCTCAGTGATATAGTCTATGAGTGTGTGTTTATGTGTGAGTGTATGTGTGTGTGAGGGAGACAGAAAGGGAAAGAGAGAGAGGCTAAATTTAAAACTAGGTCTTTAGTGGGCTTTCATGGAGTTTTAAAAATGGATCTGGTGCCTGGGGGTGGAGTGAACTGGGATATCAGGAAGCAGAGTGCTGGTTCTGACAAGTGCCACCTGAGTGGGGGACGGAGGCAGTGGTGTGCTCCACAGACAACATCTGTCATAACTCCTGTGCTTGTTTCACCCCCTCTCTGCTGGGGATCTCATTGTCTAAGTCCTGAGGAATCACCGTGGTGGGTCTTGGGTGTTTCCAAGAAAGGCCTCTCTCCAGCTGAAGAGGGGCCAGATGTCCACGGTCAGACAATCTGGGCTCCTGAATCATAGGCAGCATCAGACAGATGAAATTATCCTCCTATTTTTAAATATATCAAGTGTTAGCTTTTCTGTATTCTTTCCCTCGTCAGCAATTTCTGGTGCTTTTCTATCCAGAAGTGCATTCTTTTGGATAGCCTGAATCCCTCGTGTCATGATTTAGTGCCTTTATTCTCATCTGCCTGCCAGTCTTATTGATAGAAGAAGAAAAACCTTACACAGCTGACTTCTAAACAAGATTTTTATTTCTTCAATCATAAAATGTGTCACGGAGTGGCTAAGGGTCCAGATTCTGGAGCTGGTCTTCCTGGGCTCCAAATAGGGTTCTTCTCTTATTATCTGTGTGATCTTGGACAAGTGACTTCTCTTTTTCCCCGATCCACAAAATAAGGATAAAATGAGCAGTTCTGAGGATTAAAAAAGATCTTGAGCACAAAAATCTTCCAATGTAGTGCTCAATTGTAATAATTATGCTTATACTCCCTGCAGAAAATTGGAAAATTTGGGGGAGTACAACTGAGTCTAAAAATTACCTCTAATTTTGTCTCACAACTCTCTCCTCCATATCTAGGACAACCTTGGCATCTGGTAGGCTCTTAATAAACACTTGTAGAATCAATATTCCAAAAAGTCCATGATGACTTGCCTCTACCTTGTAGCACATGTCAAAGATCCTAAATGACTAAAATTTTGTATTCCTGCAGGTAATAGAACACTCCATCTGTTTTAATCCATAACCCTATTTATTAGGGCTGTACCTGGTCTCCACTAAAGATGCCTCATATTTTAAAATTTGGTAGTATATCAGTTTCCTGTGGTTGCTGTAACAGATTGCCACAAACCTGGTGGCTTAAGACAACAGAATTATATTCTCTCTCACGGTTCTGGAGGCCAGAAGTCTGAAATCAAAGTGTCAGCAGGGCCGTGCTCCCTGTGCAGGCTCTAGAGGGGAACCCGTTGCTTGCTTCGTCCAGCTCTGGAGCTGTCACATTCCCAGGCTGTGGCTGCGTCACTCCAGTCTCAGCCTCCATGGTCACCGTGCCTCCCTTCTTTCAGTGCGTATGTGTGGAGCATCCCTCTGCCTCTTGAAAGGAAGTCCTTCTTGCAAGGAAAATTGTGATTGCATTTAGGGCTGTGTTAGTCATCCAGGGCTGCTTTATCCAATATCACAGACTAGGAGGCTCAAACAACAGACATTTATTTAGTCTCACAGCTCTGGAGGCTGGAAGTCTAGGTCAACGTGTTGGCAGGGTTGGTTTCTTCTGAGGCCTCTCTCCTTGGCTTGTAGGTGACCGTCCTCTCCCCATGTCCTCACATGGTCTTCCCTCTGTACTTGTCTGTGTCCAAATTTCCTCTTCTTGTAAAAACATCTGTCATCGTGTTGGTTTAGGGCCCGCCTATATGACCTCATTTTCATTTAATTATCTCCTTAATGGTCCTGATCTCCAAATACAGTCACATTCTGAGGTGCTGGGAATTAGGATTTGAACATGTGAATTTCAATTCAGCCTTTAACAAGGGCCCACCTTGGTAGTCCAGGATAGTCTTTTCCATCTCAAAGTCCTTAACTTAATTATATTTGCAAAGACTGCTTTTTCATAGACAGTAACATTCACACATTCCAGGGATTAAGAACTGATTTCTTGGTGTGGCCCTAATTCAGTCTGTTACAGGTAGGAAATAGAAAAAGCAAAGGACTGTGGGAATGTCAGGTGACTGTAAGCCACCTGGTTTGGGAAAGGAGGGTAGTTGGAATGCTTTCTGCAAGATGGAACCTCCTTGTGCTGAAATCCAGTGGTGGCTTCTCCAATCTTATCCCCAAGACCTCTCCGTAGCATGGACCATTTCTCTTTTCTGGAAGCAATCTCTTTCCTGTTTCAATGATACTGCCCACAGTCTCCTGGTTTCCCTTCTGCATCTCTGGAAGCTTCTTCTGGGAAGCTTTGCTGGTTCCTGTTTGATTGCCATTTTCAGAAATGAAGATATGGCTCTAGGTTCTGCTCTAGGCCCCTTCCCATTTTACAGCTGGGAAAACAGAGGCTTGGAGACCTAAGCGACTTGCCCAAGGTCATTCAGGTAGCAAGAGGCAAAACAGTGATTGGACCCAGGAGGTGTGACTCAAACGTCCCAGCTCCCTAATACTGTACGTACTGCCTTTCTGATTTACATAGCACCCAGCACATACTACACGTTCAATAGCCATCGTGATAAATGCCGAGTGAAACAGAGCCCAGACCCAGGCCTTCTGGCTCTAATCTATCATTCTTTCCAGCTAGCATTTTGGTGAGAACATTTCCCCCTCCCCCTAACCCAGAGGGAGTAGCTGTCCCAGAAATCGCAGTTCCTCTGAAGATTTTTATTTTCAGCAGTTCTAATTTTTATGTTCGGGGACCACACTTAATTATTGCAAAACATATGCTGGCACAAAATGCCGTTTTGTCCCTGAATCATTCCCAAGAATGCCCCGTGAGCTCTTGTACTTGGAGACACAGCTTCTGCAGACCCAGGCCTTCTGGAGAAATACCTCCTGTTTAAATGGTCCTTTTTAAACATTTAATAGCCTCCACATGGCTTTCCATGAGCGCCTCTGTGTGAGGAGGCAATGTTAGGGTGGGATTTTTTTCCTATGTCTTTATATGGGGTTCCATAATATGATCATAATAGGTCCCACTTACTCAATACTTTCTTCATGTCAGAAAGTGTTGTGAGTACTCTCTGAACGTTATTGCACTCAGACTTCATAATATCCTACAAGGTGCATTCATATTATCTATATGAACATACCATATTACTGAGAAGTAATCCGGGTCACCAAGACATTGACCTGCCCAGGCTGACGCATGTGGTAAACAGGGGACAGAATCCAAACGCAGAGAGCCTGGCTCCAAAGCCCCTCTTCTTGACCTTTATCCTCTAAGGTTGAAGGTAATGGGGGAGCTGTTCCTCAGAATGCAGCCAAGACGACACTCAGTTGCAGACCTGGGAGAATTCCTGCTGCAGCCATTCGTTGTAAGCCAGGGTCTCCCACCCACCCCCATGCCCTGTGGCCGAGCCTGCTCCTAGAGCCTTGCTCTCTCCCAGTCCTCTCTCCTTGCTTTTGCATGTGCCTCCTGCTCTGTTTGGGCTGCCCTTCCTCCGTCCTCAGCCCCTGCCCTTGGGCTGAGTTCGGTGCCCAGGACTTTACTCTGTCCACACGATGGCTCTGCACAATGACCATTGTGTTCTTTCTGCCTTCCTGACCTCCCTGACCGGGTTACCCTCTCCTGTCATCCCACATGGCTCCCCTGGAACACTTACAGCTGGAATTTGGCATCTGTGTCTGGGACTTGATTGTCTCTCCCATCAGGTTGTGAGCTCCATGAGGACAAGGACTGTGTCTGTTTTTCCTTGTTATATGAGCCCAGCCTTCAGCACGCTGCCTGGAAAATTGTTCATGTTCAAAACGTTTTTATGTGTGAGTGAATTGTCTAATGGCTTTTTGGTTTCCTCAATGGACTGTCAGGAAGTGGGGCCCTGGCAGTAAGTAGTTGGTGTGTTCAAATTGGGATTTTAATACAGATGCAGTTTACAAAGGTGGGGGCAGGATAGAAAGAAATCACACGGGATAGTGCAGGACTGCAGGAGACATTATACCCCAGTCCTGAGTGCGCCAGGGGAGGAGACTGGCCAGGATTCGGCTGCCTGGCAGGAGCTGGGGCTGGGAGAAAGCAGAGGAACAGAGGCCCTGACTTCAATGGCCTCGTGCCCTTTGACCTTTCTGATGCACTTCCCACTGGCTTGGAGCAGCCAGAGGACAACGGGGTCTCTGGATGCAGTTTGCATGGATCTGCTTTTTGGGGCATGTCACGGGAGAAGTCTTCTATCAAGAACCATGTGTTAAATGGGTGTGGGAAGGAATGAATGGCCTTCCAGGAGAAGAGAGAGTGCCGTAGTGCATTGGACACTACTGAAGGAGAAGGTAGAACAGAACATTGCTGGGCTTGTTGGGAAATGACCCTGCCTGGAGTCCATAGCATTTCTCTTAGTTTCAGCCTTTTATGCCAATACCCAGCCCTGTACTAACTTAGTATTTTGAATTAGTAGGCAGTAACAGCATTGTCAGGTGCAGATTCTTTAAGCAAGGACTCTAGAGAGGAGGGAGTAGGGTGGTGGGGTTGGACCACAGCTTTGGGAGTCAGCCACATTTGGGTGTGGGTCTTGACTCCCCAAGAGGCAGTATAGTGTAGTGGTTAGGGGTGTGGGACCCGCAGCTCAGCTGCTTTATTCGAATCCTGGTTCTAGGGTCTGTCACTTCACAGATGTATGACTTGACTTTCCCATCTGTGAAATGGGGATAATAGTATATGAGAATGAGGTGAGCTAATATGTGTAAAGCACTTAGAATCATGCCTGGCTCTCATAGTTGGGTGACCACACCTCCTGGTGAGCTCGAGACAGCCCCAAAGTGTGCCTGTTGTCTACATGTAATTATTATTAGTGCCCCTTCAATCTCAAAAGGGTTCTGGTTTCGAGATAACTCACATGACTTACACACAGTAAGATGTATTAATGCTGACTGTTTGGACAAGCTCGGAGACTTAGCTTTAACTGCTTGGAGACTTAACTCCACAATGGGGATAATAGTAATACCTGCTTTGTCAGCTTGCTGTGGGGGGTAGTGGGACAGTATGGAACGGCTGGCAAAGGTTGGTCTCAGTTATGGTGATGCTGTCTGTGGTCCTTCAGGCTCTGAGTCCAGGCAAGCCGTATGGATGTGGACGGGTCCTCTCTCACGCTTACCATCAAGTTGCTGCATTTGCAAAGGTTTCTAAAGTGAATGCATCGTGAGAAACATGATGCCCAAAGCCCTCAGACTTCCCAAGAGGAGTGTGTGACCCACAGCCCTGACGCTTTGTTGGTTTATCTCTCTGTGAGTAGTGGTGCTATGTATTAACAGTAGGGTGGTTTGGGTAATGGTTTCCCAGGGATACCTTGAACCAGGTCAGGCCTATTTGCTGTAAGTAAAGGGTGGCATCTTAACCCAGATTCCTGCAGGCCTATGGGAGCTGTTGATTGTTGGAGAACTGATTGACGCATAATCTTCTTCCTTCAGCAGCTTCTTATTTGAGTGGGAGAAAAGGTTTCAGAGCTTTTTAGAGATGCTGCTTTTCTTTTTCCTTTTTTTTTTTTCCCACTGTGCTTCCTTCTTGCCCTCCAGACACCCTGTGCTGAGCCTTTCAGTGAAAGAACGAGAGGGAACAGCAGCAAGCTGGGGCGGTGTCTTCTACAAACAGACAGAGACTCCCAATCCCTTTCTGGGGCAGTCCCCTCAGTCAGAACACTTTAGTTTATACACAGCCAGCCTCTGGGCTGCATTGCAGAGATGGCACTTCACTTTTCATGCTTCGACCATGACCTTGCAAAATCCCTCCACCAAATCATCAGGAAAGCTCCCTGTGTTGCAAGGCTGCTGGCTGACCTGTGTGCAGAGACCAAATACCAGTAATATCAGCTGGACCACAACTGTGCTATGTGACCTTGGGGATGTCCCTTTCCCTTTCTGGAGCCTCCACTTCTTCCTCTTTAAAATGAAGGGATTGAATCAAAGATATCTGTGATTTTCCTTCTAATTATGTTGTTTTATATTGTATCCAAAGATATAGGGAGATAATTTTTTGCTCAACAAAAAGGGCTTTCCAACATGAAAAACTGCTCATCAATCAATGAAATGGGCTGCTTCAGGTGTAGTGAGCAGCTGGGGTTGGGGGTATTCAAGCAGAGGCTACAGACAGGCTGTGGGGGGAGCTATACAGAACCTTCCTGAATTTGTTAAGCAATTGGCTTGGGAGGCTCAGGGCTCCCATGATTCTTTCCGGGACTATCTCATTTCTCTTCTCTTACCCCTCACATGACAGAGGTGGGTTCAGGTTTATTTCCTGTAGGAGGAGTTAAGCTACTCCTGGGGGTCTGCAATGGTTTAAATTGGCACTTAGCTCTCAGAATCTGGAGATATTTTTTGGCCGATGGAGCACTTACTGCTGTAAATGTCAAACTTTGATCCAGGCCAAGTCTGGCAATGGGAGAAGAGCTTTTGCAAAGATTTTAGAGAAGATCTTAGGGTGAACTTAATGAGTAGCTACATGTCCGAGTTTTATTTTTGCCTCAAAATTGAATGATAATTTGAATGGGGAATTCCTGGCCCAAAATAACTTTTCCTCAGAAATTCACCCCCTTTTCTTCTAGCATTTGGTGTCTCTAATGACAAGTCTGATCTCAATTTGATTCTCATTCTTATGTTGGTAACGTTTTCATTCTGTTTTTTGGAAGCTTTTAGAATTTTCTCTTCACTTTGCTCTGAACGTTCACTCTTGTACTTTTGTTTCCAAATGTGGGTCTATTTTTATGAACTTAGGCTCTTTCAATGTGAAGATTCCTGTCTTCAGCTTGTTTCTTTTTTCTCCTCCTGCATTCTAATTGTTCTCTCCTGTTAGAGCTGCACTGTCCAGGTTGGTAGCCACTAGACACGTGTGACAACTAAGCACTTGAAATGTGGTTAGTCTGAATTGAAACATACTGTAAGTTTAAAATGCACCCCAGATTTCTAAGATTGATTTTAAAAAGAATAGAAAATATCTCATTAATATTTTTATTGTATTGATTTTGTGTTGAGATGGTCATATTTTGAATATCATGTGTCAAAATATATTACTAAAATGAATTTCACCTGTCTCTTTTTACTTAAGTAGCTACTAGAAAATGTGAAATTACATATGCGGCTTGAATTTGTGGTGTGCTTTATATTTCCATCAGACTGCACTGTACCAGACAGCTATTGGAACTTCTAGGGTTTTCTCTTGCATGTCTTTTTACTTTTCTTGTACACTTTCTGTATCTTTGGTTTCTTTTTTTCTGATTTGTTTTATCTCTAAGACCTTTGAAGTGCATTTTGTGGGACTTCCTGAGCTCACTCTTTCTCTTATGCAGTTCATGTTCAACTGTGTCTATTCTGATATATAGCCCCCTACTGAATTTTTAATTTAGATGGTCGGGTTTTGAGATGTTGCTGATCTCTCATTGTGGGGATAATAGTTGGCTCGTATTGTAAAGATTGAAAAGACTTTCTATCCCTTTGAGGATATGAATCATGCTTATTTTTAAATCCCCATCTGTTTGTCTTATTATTTCTATTTCTTCAGGTGTTAATTCCTTTCTTTATTCAATCTAGAGCTTCTTTTTTGAGGTATAAGTTTTCCTTAAGAGTGGGGTGAATCTTCACTATGTGCTTATCCTTCTGTGTAACGTTCCCTGTTCTTCTCTGAGTGCACTTTCTGTTTACCACAGTCTGTGCCCAGGGACTGTGAAGGAAGATTGGGATGTGAGACTTGGTGGGTATGCCGGTAGTAGTTTATCTTCTGGGGATGGGACTCCCTGCCCTTTATGGGATCTATTAGTCTTTCCCTGGCTCACCAGTCTTTAGGGCCCACACCTACAGCTTCAGCTTGGAGATGCACAACAGGGGAGGTGGAACAGGGCTGACTGCCCCCGTGTTCTAAACATGGTACCCACTGAGTCACCTGGCAACTGCCTCAGAGCCTCTTCCTGTTCCATTTATCTGCTGATTTGGGGCTCAGAGCATCATAAAGCTGCTATCACATCTGTCTCAGTCTTCACCTGAATATGTTTTGGATTGAGGTTTTTTCTCTTTTTGTTTCTCTCATTCATCTGACCCTCTTTTTTCCTGTCAGAGACTTTCCAAAAATTTCGACTTTCTGATGATATTCATTTTGATCTCTCAGAGTTTTATGAGTTCTTTCCTTAAGAAAATATTTCTTATTTATTTCATAGGACTTGGGGACATGGCTGTTGGGGGGTAGGAAGCAGTAAACACATGTTCTTAATCTGTCATCTCAGGTCAGTTTTTTTACAACAAAATTACAAGATTCTGAATGATTATAACTTCCAACTCTCCTCTTAGCAGTTACAACTCCTGCCATTGCTACATGGAAGTCCTTTTAGAAGGACCCGTGGGAGGGTGGCAGGAGGCAGCAGAGAACTTATCAGGGGAGTCAGCTTACTCCTTGTACCTTCGCCCTTCCTCCTGAAAGGTTGTAGGTGTGCCGTACCTGAGTTCAAGTTCCAGAGCCCTGTGTGTTTCACAAAGACGTTCTCCAATGCAGGAATCTGGGACAGAGAGGAAGACAGGAAAAACCATTGATGTGTGAACACTTCAAACCATCTAGCTTTTCATGGAAGTTTCCTGCCCTCTTGGGGTTCACCAAAAATTCTGTTTTAATGTTAGATCTTGATGTGAATTATATCGTATCACATTCCCACTACATATACACAGTCTTCCTAACTCCATCCTTTAGAGATGAACTGAATAAAGTCCTTGAGTCTTCCTAATAGCCTTCCATCAGGATGGGGCATCTCATCTCCAGGGGGTTATAACTACACCGTCTGTGGATTGCTGGATCCCACCAGTAGTCCTACTAAACATTTTACTGTTGAATTCTTCACTGGCATCCACTTATGGTAAGTGCCCATCACTCCAGTACCTAGAGAGACCTGTAGGAAAAATTCTGTGAAGGCTGTTGAATGAATGAGTGATGAGTGCATTAATTAATCCCAAAGGGCACTGGAAAATAATTCCCACCTTTACAGACTGAGGTGAAGCTGTTTTGTATCGATCCCCTCTAAATCATGATTCTGCTGATGGTCTCTGTTGTTGTCACTATGTGTACAGTCTTCACGTTCACTCTTCTCAACTTGGCATGTCAATCAACCTGCAAGAATTTTGAGATGTCTGTAGATGTTACCCCATCATTTCTTTTTTTAAAAAAAATCATTTATAAAGGGCTGGCCCGGTGGTGCACTGGAGAGTGCGCCGCTTGGGAGCATGGCAGCGCTCCCGCCGAGGGTTCGGATCCCATGTGGAGACCGGTTCCCGCTCACAGGTTGAGCGCGGTGCGGGCGCAACACCGAGGGTTGCGATCCCGTTGCCGGTCCCCGGTACGGGCGCGACACTGAGGGTTGCGATCCCGTTACCGGTCAGTAAAAAAGACAAAAAGGAAAAAAAAATCATTTATAAAAATGTCAAATTGGCCCAGTTCTAGCCCTGATTCTCTGGGCGGATTTACCGTTCATAGTCATCCACCCAGAGACATGTTCTTTTGTCTCTATCCTCTACTTCTGACCTATGACAAAGCTGGTTTCCAATTCATTGCCAACTCATGTTTTGAAAGCACTTCTAGAAGAAGTATTTCTTTGGAAGTATTCTGACATGCACATGATCATTCTCTTCTTCCGGGCATCCCTCCAGGGATCTCATGACTAAGTTTGCGGCCTCCAAGCATGGCTCACCTAATGGGATGGTAACTCTTTTGGCTCTTCTAGGGAGTCTGTTTCATAATGGGATTGCACATATGCTCAGAGTGTGATGTACCCGCTATTTGGGAGGAAAATTATTGCTTTTAAGTTAAAAAAACAAAAACAAGGACTTGAAAGTTGTAGGGAAGAGGTTGATAGAGCTGCTCATCTGGTTTTTGTTTTTTTGGTTGAGTATGTGAAGACCCAGGGAAAAGAAGAATGTTTCCAAGGTCATGAGAGTTGTTGGTCAGTAAGTGAAACGATGGCACCCTTGGTCGTGAGTCCAAATGTACAAACACTGCTCCTGAGTTTCATCTTTATGTTGGTGGGTGGGTGAGGGCCTGATGAGTTTGGGATTGTGTACTTGCTCTGAGCTTTGTAGGAAGCTCCAGATGTTGGAGGCAGAAGACCAAATTCTGCCCTGTGCCAGCCCTGTGAGCTGCTTGGACCCTAGAGAAAGCTCTGGATCAGGAGTAAGAGTCCCAGTCATGGCTGCTTGGCTACCGACCGGCCTGACCTAGAAGTCAGGTGGCCTCCCTGGACTTTTGCCCTGCACTTGTCATGTGGACTCCATTTCACATGCATCATAGAAGAGTGTGGATATGCGAAAGGAAATGACACATGCCAACCGTACGGTGAGCACCTCCTGGATGCCAGGCACCGTTCTCAATCCTGAGAGATGGGCAGTGACAGAGACCATCCAGGCCTCTGCTCATCTGCGGCAGGGAGACAGACAACAACTAAGCAAGCAAAAAACTAAGACACTTTGACAGTGGTAAGTGCTGCTCAGGCAGTAAGAGGGTGATGAGCTATGGAGTGACTTGGGCTGACTTTGGGTTGGGTACCCTTGTTTCTAATAGGGCAGGGGTGGCTACTACCATTATAAATATGATGATGAAGAAGACGGTAATGATGACATCCAGGGGACAGAGTTGGTTAGTGCTAGCTGTTCAAGGATGGTAACCTGATAGTAGTAATCCTTCTGGCTATTGAATGGGCATGTGCATTAACATTAACCCCATTTGTTTGTTCATTCATTCATTCATTTATACATTTATTAAGCATTTACCATGTGCTAGGCATTGCCCAGGCACTGGGTACACAGTGGGGAACACTAACACCATGGTGTGTGCATCCAGAGCTTACAGCGGAGTGGGTGACTCAGAAGTTAATCACACACACATACATATTCAATTGCTAATTTTGATACCTGGAGTTAAGGAAAACCACAGGGTTAAATTAAAAAGATTAACCTGTTGGGGGAGAATCGAATTCGAAGGGAGGGTCAGGATGGCTTCTTTGGGGTATATCTAAGTGGAGACTGGAGGACCAGTAGCAATTTCCCAGCCTGGGAGAAGAGTGGTGTGGGCAGGACCCTCCAGGGAGAGCCGAGTCTGTGCGAGGGTGGACCCTGAAGAGTGAAAGCACTTGGCAGGTTCCAGAACAGAGAGGAGAGCAGTGTGGCTGGAGCAGAGGAGGGGGTGGGAGTGAATTGGAGGCACAGATGAGTTTGGAGAGAGGTGCGGGGGCCAGATTTCTTGGGTCCTTGGTAAGAATTTTAGACTCTACCAGACTGGTAGGGTCTGACTGGAACTGAAAAAGCCAGGCCTGGCATCCACCCTTCCCAGTCAACGTCTGCCTGTTGTCTGGCCTGTGGCCTTGGCCCATCACAGCCTTTCTTACTGTTTTCACTACCACCATGATGATTCGCAGCCCCTGTGGCACACAGGTGATTGCACATGTCTCCTAAGAGATCTCTCTAGAAGGCTTTGGGAGGTGATGAGGTCATGAGGGCTCTGCATGCGTGAACGGGATCAGTGCCCTTATAAAAGAGCCCCAGAGAGTGAGCTAGCCCCTTCCACCATGTGAGGACACAGTGAACAAAAACGTTCTGTGATCAGAAGACAGCCCTCACCACACTGAACCTGCCAGCACCTTGCTCCTGGACTTGCAGCCTGCAGAACTGTGAGAAATAGATTTCTGTTGTTCGTAAGCCACCCGGGTTATGGTATTTTTGTTAGAGCAGCCCTTATGGACTAAGACAAGCACTATAGCTGACCTCACTGTGAGATGCTCTGGGAGGGACTGCCTGTTGGCAGGAGGAATTAGCAGCCATGCTCCACGTCTACTTATCCTCAGTCCCCAGCACAGCCTGAAAAATGCTTCAATAGAGGAAGTCTGGACTGAATGCGAATGTCAGAATCAATTGGCAAGCAGTCCCCCTCGTCCTACTGAACCTGGCCCTGCCCTCTCGCACCCTCAGGGCCTTTGCACTTGCTGTTCCCCTTGCCTGGGGTCGTTCCCCCTGTCCTACTCACCTCATTAGCACCTATGCATCCCTCAGTTCTCAGCATAGGTGCTTCTTCCAGGAAAACTTACCTGATTAGGTGGGATGCCCCCATCAACCCCTCAATTCATCCACCTCCTCCCCGGAGATTGCCAAATTAAGTGAGTCTCTCTTTAGACTGTGAGCTCCTTGATCATGGGGCCTGGGTCTAATTCACTCCCTTAGTCCTGCTGCCTGATGCTCTACCTGGCTTATAATAGGACCCAATCAATAGCCACTGGAAAATCATTTCTTGAAGGCCCACTGTGTGCCAGGCACTATGCTAGGATCTGGGGAGGGGGAAGAGGAGTAGGAACAGATACAAATTATTCCTTCTACTTTCATGAATATTTGAAATTTTTCATAGTAAAAAGTCTAAAAAATATAAAAACTCCATCCTCACCTTCATGAAGAGGTTATGGTCTAGTGGGAAAAAAGCCATTAATGAAATAATCACAATGTTATTTGTGATTATATAAGCACAAGATCATGCTCAGAGATACAGAGCAACAGCAATAGTAAATAGTTAGCTTTTACAACTCAGGCATTGTTCTGAGAATTCCATGTGTATCACTCATTTAATCCTCACAAAATCCCTACAAGGAGGGCACTGTTATCTTATTTTACAGGAGGGGAAACTGAGGCAGAGAGTTTTGCCCAAGGCCACACAGGCAGGTGGAGGCAGGTTCTAACCCGGTAACCTGACTTGGGAGCCCACCTTTGTTTCAGTGTACGTATTGGCTTTGTAAAGGCTCACTTTAAGTCATATATATGTTACACTGTTGCTAGAATCAGTCCCAAAGATATTCTTATGAAATGCATTTGTCCCACGTGCTGGGCCACGAAGACTAAAGCGGAAACCAGAGAACAAACTCACAGCCTGGCCAGGGCCACCTTGGAATGCTGTGTGCAGGCACAGTGACCTCTTGTGGCTAAAGCGTGAATGGCGTGAACACGCTGAATTGACTAAAGGAGAGCACAAACCTCAGGGTTATTTCCCGGGGAAGTTTATCTTCTAAAGCCTCATCTGGATCCTACCCCTGCTGTGTCTCTGACACGTGGAAAGGTTAGTCTCCAAAGCTGGACTTTCTGGTGTTGTCAGTGGCTGGGGCGTGACTGGGGCTGGTGGGAGTCTGCACCTGTGCTCTGTCCAGGCCTGTGGGGTCCCCCAAATCGACCCTTTTCAGCTTCCCTCTCCTGGTGCTTCAGGACAGGGCAGCGTGAACCGTCAGCCCAGCTCACTTGGTACCAGCCTCTTCAGGCACCATGTCCCTGGCCAAGAAAGGGAGAGCTTACACATGCATTCCATGGGCAAATATTTATTGAGCACCTACTATGCGTCAGGCAAGTTCTAGGTGCTGAAAATAAAGCAGATCATAAAAAAGACAAAATTCCTGCCTTTCTTCTCCCCCAGGTTAGGGGAAGAGGCCCTGCTCCCTCTCTCTTCTTCTACTCCCGACCCCACCTCCTTTCTACTTCTCCTTTGCATAATGATTGAGTTCCTGGGGTTTGCATGCATGCGGGGTCTGTGTGTGCATTGAGCAGGAGGAGCCTGGCTTCCACCAAACTGAAAATAAGAATAATAAACCACAAACCAACACACATGACTGACTTATGATGTTTACTTTCTAGTGAAGAGAGACAATAAAGAGATGGTAGTAAACACCACAGAGAGAAATCAAGCCACGACAGGGGGTTGGGAGTGGAGTGGCGGGTGGGGATCATTTTACTTGGGGTGGGCTGGGAAGCCTCACTCACGAGATGACATTTAATGAAGGTCGAAGGTTCTGGGGGTGGGGGTGCCATTTGCTTGTTCTCTCTTTTCCGGTCTCCACTAGCATTACTCAGAAATTAATGCAAACAGTGGTGCAAGTAGGTGTTTTTATTTGGTAGTCAACAACTCTAGAGGTAGTAACTCGGGGCAAAATTGAAATAAAAGTCACCCTGCTGGAGGGTTTTCCCTCTTCCTGTTTTGCTGCACACTTGGAGAAGTACCTGAAGGATGTGGGGGAGTGAGCCACGTGGATACCTGGGAAGAGAGTTCTGGGCAGTGAGAACAGTGTGTGCAAAGGCCCTGGGGTGGGTGCCTGAGGAACAGCGAGGAGGAAGGTGTGGCTATAGGGTCGTGTAGGGGGAGGGACAGGAGATAAGACCAGAGGGTTGGAGGAGGTGAGAATCATACGGGGCCTTAGCCGTGCATTGCCCATTTGCTGGCAGGACTGAGTTTGACCTCCTGTGTAAAGGCAGTGCCTCCTCAGAAGGCTGAGTGACTTGACCCACACAGCAGAGGGAGCCAGAGACAAGCTCCTGTCTCAGATGCCCTGATGCCACTTGGGACTCTCTGAGGTTTGGCATATTTTTTTTTTTTTTTTTTAAGATGACTGGTAAGGGGATCTTAACCCTTGGCTTGGTGTTGTCAGCACCATGCTCTCCCAAGTGAGCCAACCGGCCATCCCTATATAGGCATCCAAACCCGTGGCCTTGGTGTTATCAGCACCGCACTCTCCCGAGTGAGCCACAGGCCGGCCCCCGAGGCTCGGCATCTTTAAAATTCTCATTGCATTTCTATTTACTTTTACAGCACCCTTGGTTGATGGGCATTATCCTACCTATTTTCTAGATGAGAAAACTGAGGTGTAGAGAAGTGGGGAAGAGAGTTGTGGGTTTCCGGAACAGCTTGAATGGAGGGTTTAGGATGTCCTGGTGATGGAGAGGAGTCTTGGTGGGGGTTGGGGACGAAGCTAAAGAGATGGATTGGGGCCAATTTGCAGGGATGTGTATATTATAATAGGAAGGTGAAACTTTATCTTGATGTCAACAGGATATTAAAAGAGGAAGAGATGTTATAATAGATGTGATAATATCTCTATTTTAAAAATCACACTAATGTCTTTAGTGATGAAACGGAGAGAGATGAACAGCAGGGAAGGGGGTGCTGGAGAGTCAGGGAGACAGGAGATTTTGGTCTGAACTAGGAGAAAGTTTTTGACTATCTACAATCGGTTGAGGGCTATTTCCAAGAGGGAAACACCTGATTTAGAAACAGATTGGAAGCTGTAAGCAAGGAAGGGAGAAAGGTTAAGGAACAGTATGAAGTTTTTACCTACTATCTTTTTTTATCCTCCAGAACATTCTGCTCGGTCTGGGGAGTGGAGCAGGCACTGGAGAAGTACTTGTTGGATTGGAATTCTCTAGCTCCATTGCTGGCTGTGTCCTTTGCTAGTTCCACCCATGGATGGTGTCTCCACATGGGCCGTAGCCTCTTCAAACCAAGCATGCAGCATCTTCTGTACACTGGGCATTCTTGTGTTAGAAGATGTTGCTGTAAGTACTATTCCTCTGGCTCCTCATGGAATGAGTCTATCATCTAGGCGATTATAGAATTTTCTAAGCAAGTAACAACTACTTCTTATCTCCCTTTTCAGTCTTGAAATTCTATTCATGCTTCAAAGCCTCGCTCAAGTGCCATCCTTTCCATGAATATTTCTTTTCTCTCTCTCTCCTCCTCTGCTCCTTTAAGGGGTTAAATGTTTCTGCTCTGAGCTATATGTGTTGGGGGGGAGGGCTGGACAGCTGGGGGGCGGGGAATGAGAGGCAAGATAGTACACTGACTATCATAATGGGCTCTGCAGTTAGATACCTGGGTTCTCAGCCCAGCTCTACCACTTGCCAGCTGTGTAACTTTGAGCTGGTTACTTACACACTCTGAGCCTTGGCTTTCTCATCAGTACAACAGGATAAGAACACCCGCCTCATAATGCTGTTGTGAGAGTTCAGCAAGTTAATTGATTGCACAGCTTGGCACAATGTCTGTCATTTGCCAGGTACTCAAATAATTGTGGCATGGGTTGTTATCACTATTCATTCATTTTTATTAATTATTTATTGAGCATCTACTATGTGCCATACATTGTCCTAGGCACTTGTGGATGCATCAGTGTACAAAACACCTATGTCTTCCCTGGAGGAGGTACAATTCTAACAGTCCATGTTGGGGAGGTAGACAATAAACAATAAACACAACAAATAAGAGTCTTTTATAGTACATCAGAAGGTAATAAGTGCTGTTGAGTAAAGAAAAAG
>NW_007727556.1:285647-303124 GCF_000696425.1 Galeopterus variegatus
TTTTTTTTTTTTTTTTTTAAGATGACTGGTAAGGGGATCTTAACCCTTGGCTTGGTGTTGTCAGCACCATGCTCTCCCAAGTGAGCCAACCGGCCATCCCTATATAGGCATCCAAACCCGTGGCCTTGGTGTTATCAGCACCGCACTCTCCCGAGTGAGCCACAGGCCGGCCCCCGAGGCTCGGCATCTTTAAAATTCTCATTGCATTTCTATTTACTTTTACAGCGCCCTTGGTTGATGGGCATTATCCTACCTATTTTCTAGATGAGAAAACTGAGGTGTAGAGAAGTGGGGAAGAGAGTTGTGGGTTTCCGGAACAGCTTGAATGGAGGGTTTAGGATGTCCTGGTGATGGAGAGGAGTCTTGGTGGGGGTTGGGGACGAAGCTAAAGAGATGGATTGGGGCCAATTTGCAGGGATGTGTATATTATAATAGGAAGGTGAAACTTTATCTTGATGTCAACAGGATATTAAAAGAGGAAGAGATGTTATAATAGATGTGATAATATCTCTATTTTAAAAATCACACTAATGTCTTTAGTGATGAAACGGAGAGAGATGAACAGCAGGGAAGGGGGTGCTGGAGAGTCAGGGAGACAGGAGATTTTGGTCTGAACTAGGAGAAAGTTTTTGACTATCTACAATCGGTTGAGGGCTATTTCCAAGAGGGAAACACCTGATTTAGAAACAGATTGGAAGCTGTAAGCAAGGAAGGGAGAAAGGTTAAGGAACAGTATGAAGTTTTTACCTACTATCTTTTTTTATCCTCCAGAACATTCTGCTCGGTCTGGGGAGTGGAGCAGGCACTGGAGAAGTACTTGTTGGATTGGAATTCTCTAGCTCCATTGCTGGCTGTGTCCTTTGCTAGTTCCACCCATGGATGGTGTCTCGACAAGATGAATTTCTGCATGCAGAAATATGTATTCATCACCACTGGGTCATTGGTGCCAAACTGAAGAATCTCCATATCAGTGCCAGGTGGTGGAGAACCTTTCGTGACATGGTTCAGTGTGGCCCTTAGGGACAGAGTTTTGGGCCCAGCTGTGACAATATTAGATCTGAGCTACAGAAATAATTCAAGTGAGCTCTAGGATAGCAGGAAGGTGAAATTCCAGGCGAAGGCTGTTCCTTAGGCCTAGAGCAAAGTCATCCCAGAACAGAGGGTCCCCTGGGTGGAGAGTGGGGGGAAGGGGAGCACAGGTAACAGATTATCCAAGAGGTTTGAGCAGGTGGAAGTCTAGAAATGGTGAGGGAGGAATAACTGGGAAAAAATTTTTTTTAATTCTGTGATTATTTTTCATATTTCTTTGTAAAGATGTAAAAACTTGAATATAGAAAACTTATATTTCTAGGAAAATATAATTTATCAAACTAATTCCAGAAGAAATAGAAGGCTTAAGTAGATGTTCATAGAAGGACTAGAGAAGGTTGTTTAGAGAGAAAGCTTAGTTCCCCCAAAGAAAGCACCAGGTCCAGATTGTTTCACACAGGAATTCTACCAAACTTTTAAAAGGCAGTTAATTCCAATATTATTTAAACTCTTCCAGAGCATTAAAAACAAGAAGGAAAACATCTAAATTCTTTTTATTTAGAGCAAGTATATCATTGAAACAAAAACCTAAAATGCACAACAATGTGAATGTACTTAATGCCACTGAACTGGACACTTAAAAATGATTAAAATGGAATCATTTTTATGTTATGTGTAATTTACCGTAATTTTTTTTAAACCTGAAAAAGTTTACATTAAAAAAAAAAAAGCGAACTACATTGCATTCACACTTACAAATGTTTGGAAATAATGCAGCAAAATATTGAACAAATGATCCACCATGACTGAATGGGGTTCCTTCCAGGAATGCAAGGATGGTTCAACATTAGGAAAGCTATTAAGGTAATACAGCCTATTAATAGATAGACGAGTGCTAACATTGATCTCTTGTGAGAGAAGAAAAGCATTCAGTAAAGTAGGCATCAGTTGCTGCTTTCCTAACGTTTACCATGCTTGTACATCAGCCCGAGAGCAAGCATCAGACTGCAGGGAAAACACAAAGCATTACCACTAAAATAGGAACAAGACCAGACACCTACAATCATCCAACACAATCAGACAAGAGAAAGAAATTAAAGACATAAACATTAGAAAAGTGGAAGTAAAACTATTACCGTTTGCAAACAATATGATTATTTGCCTAGAAAATCCAATGGAATAAATTAAATATGAGTAGTCTTTAGAAAGTTCATGGAGAGATTTGTATTATCTTTTAATTCTGCTTTTTCACAAACTTTTTGAAGTATCCTCATTCTACTAATAAGAGACTTAGTGAAGTAGAAGACTTAAAGTTAATATGCAGGAATCAAAAGTAACCAGTTAGAAGATAAAAGTGGGAAAGAGGACCCCGTTTATACAAGAATCCAGAATCCAGGAATAGACTTAACCTGAAACCTGAAAAACCACCACGAAGAAACTTTATAGCATTCCTGGGAGACACAAAAGTCAATCTGAACAAATAAAAACATACCCTATTTTCTTACAGAAGGATTCAGTGTCATAAATATGTCAGTATTCCCTAAACTAATTTGTAACTTTAATATAATCCCAATAAAATTATCAGCAGGCTTTTTTCCTGGAACTAGACAAACATTCTAAACTTCATGCGGAGAAGTAAGAACAGACAGGACAATTCTGAATAAGTGGAATGATGATGGGGAACTAATCCTACCAAATGTCAAAGTCAGCTATGAAGTCTCAGTAATACAGAGCCTCTGATACTAGATCACAAACAGCAGACCAGTGGAGCGTGAGAGAAACAGTCCTACGTAGATTCGAGATTTTATATATGATAAACATAAAATCTCAAATCAGTGGGGTATGTTAGGATGACTGAGCGGCTAACTGCACATCCTGAATATCAGAGTTAATGATAAACAGATAGATTCTTTAAATATAAAGAAAGGAAACATGAAAGCATTAGAAGAAAATCCAGGCAAATTCCTTTTTAACTACGACTCAAAATCTAGATTTATCTGAAAATTAATAGACCCAAATGCATACAAATAAAAAATTTTACATGGGGAAAAAAACACTATGAGCAATCTTTTAAGAAAAGACAAAAGATTAGCTTCCCTAGTATATAGAGACCTCCTGGAAATCGAGAAAAATACTAATAGTCCAACAGAAAAATGGTCAGAGGAAATGAACCAGCAGTTCACAGAAAAAGTAATACAGATGACTCTTAATTACATGAAAAAGGCTCAATCTCTTTAATAAGATAAGTGCACAGCAAAAGAATGCTGAAATACCATTTTTTCACTTATCAGGCTGGCAAAAATTCAAACATGTTACAACGTGCTATGTTGTAGAAGTATTAAGTGAGATAATATTTAATCAAAATTAAAAGATAAATGCATTTATCCTCTGATCCAGCACAGATTCCTTCTGGGAAATTGCACTACAGCTCTACCTGCATCCATGTGAAATAACTTATGTTTAAGTCTGTGCATTGCAGTATTGCTTGTAGTCCCAAAAGATCGGTTCTGTCAAAGGTCTGGTCATCCATAGGAGACTGGCTAAGTCAGCAGCGCTGCACCTACCTAATAGAATATTACACATTTGCTGGAAAAAGAGCAAGGAAGGCCTTGGTGAGCAGCCATGGAATGCTCTCCAGGGGGGATGTATTGGTCAGAGAAGGAAAGCAAGGAGAAGAACATGGGTGGAGCAGGTCCTTTTGTTTCATCAGAGAGTGCTCGAGTGTATGCATTCATATTTTCTTACATTTACATAAAGTAAAAATTAGAATAAATAATAAACTAATAATGATTACATGTAGTGAGGTGCAGAGGAGTGGGAAGAGAAGCAGGCTTCTCAATCTACACCTTTCTGTAGTTTTTGTATTTGTATTTTTATTTTTTGCTGGCTGGTGGAGGAAACAAAAGCTTTTCGGTTTTCAATTCTCGAGTGTACTGCAAATTTCAGACATGTACAGAAAGTAGATGGAAAGCACAAAGGCATTCATGCATGCCAGTGATTTTCACGTCGACGTCAATTACAACATCTGTGTTCTCTTTTCATTTTGAGGTTTACTGTGAACACTGGAACATCTAACATGAGAATAGCTAAAGGACTTTTAGGTATTTAAGGTTATAAAACATTTTGGGGGAAAAATATATATTTTTTTTTTATTTTTTATATTATATTTTATATATATATATATATATATATTTTTTTTTTTTTTTTAATATCTTGTCTACTTGGCAAGTGGGAAATCAGTTGTGCCCAGGGTTTGAGGCCTGAGCAGGAAAGTGCGTAAGTGCCTGATGATGTTCTGCTGAATTTGTGAAGAACAGTGAGCTCTTGTGACTAGCAAACAGAAATCTCTACTTTGGTGTTATTTCCCAGTCACTGCTAGTTTTATGGCCACACACTGTTGTTCAATTCTGTGTATATAAACAGCCCAAGATAGCTCTGCATCTGTCTTCAAATGGATTCTCTGGTAGCACCTAATGTTGTAGTTGTCCACCAAAGGCTCATCCGGAGTTGTTTTCTCTTGTTGGAAACTTTCTTACCTTTACAGCACTGCCAAGTCCTTTTCTCATGACAAGGAATAAGCTCTTTTTCCCAGTCGATGCGAAACATGATCCTGCATCTCTGATTTTCTCCGCGTTCCCGTCAGAGCATGTGCAGCAGTGCATTCATGGGTGAGGTTGCTTGAAGCGTGCATCGCTGTCCTGCCTGTTTAAACCGCATCTGTCGGACACAGGGCTCTGTTAGTCTGTATCCAGTGCGTGCATTGCTGCTTCTTGGTGAATAAGCATTGCAGGCTGTATCGAGGAGGGTGAAGCTGGGGTCTCGCGCGTGTCATCTTTTGCCAGGACGTGCAGAGGAGGAAGCCTGCCCCGGCCTCTCATGTTCACCCCTGCAGAAGCCGGCACTCTGGCCAGGGCTCCCAGTCGCTGCTGCTTTGTCATATGCTTGCAAACCACACCTTCAGTTGCTGCGACAACGGAATGTGCACTCGCGTCTTCCTCCTTGTTTGTTTTCTTTTCTTTTCTCACCTTCCTTTTTCCCATGTTAAATACATAACTCCCTGAAATCCTAAGACATAGAGAGGATCAAAGGCGGGACAGAGTCAGTTTCAGGGTGTGCTGGGGAAGGGGCTTGCTCAGAAAACCCACCTCGTCTTCACGCTGTTTCTTCTCCTTCACCTTCTTCTTACTCTGGCCTTAATGTGTCACAGTGGTAGCTTGATCTGGGGAAGAACAAACACACACAGCAAGACAGAGCCTTGGAAAGCAGCCACTTTGGCAGATTCTTGGCTGACACAGCCCAGCCTGTCGTTGGAGCCCCTGAGTCTTCTGTACTTTTCCACCAAGCCGGCACTTTGTCAAAGGTGTCCTCTGTTGGTTGCTTTTCTGTGCGTTTATAGCTTAACGTCTTATCTTCTCTTCCATTTGATGAGGCCCTTGGCCTAAGTATGCTCATAACTCGGGAGGGCGAGCAGGCTCCCCTTAGCAGGCAGCACTGAGCAGCTCCCTGGCCCCTGCCACAGGGGGCGGCACAGCGAGAGGTTGAGTTAGTGCAAAGTCTGAGCGTATTATAAACCAGTAGACAAATGACACCTGCTGGGCATCAAAAGCGAAGGTAGACATACGAGAAGGGATCAGAGATCTTTTAATATTTTCCAGACGATCACCAGACTCTGGTGTTGAAGGCATATTAAAGTTATCATTTCAGACACTCTGACTTGCGTGCCTCAGATTCAATTGTAGGATATGAATTAGTGACACGTTCACATTCTTTGATGAGACATGTTTTTAGGAGCTTCACTGTAAGTGTGTGGGCTTTGATTTGACTTGTCGAACCTCTGGTTTAGAAACAAAGAGAGGTGCTTTTATTCTCCAGGCAGTGCTGCCGACTGTTGCTGTGGGCGTCAGCTCCACACTCTCTCTGGACCCCTGGGCCGAGTCTATACAGAGAGGACATCAAGTCGATGCCTGTTAGTTTATTTGTCAAAACTCTCAAGTAAAACAGGGAACCTCCTAAGTGTACTTCTTGAGAACCATGTGTGGTGCTGGCCTCCCCCAGCTCGCATGAGAAGCCTGAGACCTGAATCCTGTCTTGCTCAAATCCCACCTCTGCAGGGCCAAGTCCAGTTGACTGCCCTCTCAGGGTATTGATGTGAGGAGGAAACGCCTAATTACAGGAGCACCCCTGAGAAATAGGCGGAGGAGGGCCAGGAGCTTCTGGGCAGCAGTAACCAGCAGATTCCACCTGCAAAACCACTCCTGCCTCTGTGGGAAAGGAGCTCCCATGGGAACTGGGTGCACTGGAGGGCCAAGAATGTACTGCGGTGTGCAGCCCTTCTCTTCCTGAGCCTCCAGAACGCCGCTCTTAAACTTCCGATCCTCTAGAGTGCAGCAGCTGGGAGCTGGTGACAGGACGTCTCACACTGTGGGTGCATTGTCTCACATGTCACTAATCAGGCCCTTGGGTATTGATCCTGGAAGCCCAGTTGACATTCGACCATGTTCCGTGGGTCCCTCTCGCTCCACGAATGCCAGTGCCCGTAGCTTGAGTGCCACACCACTGCTTTCAAACTGCTTCTACATGTGCTGGTTGATCTTCCGTTCCACTGTTCGAGCCCAGATTTATAAAACCTTGCTGGGGTCCCACAGCTAGCAAGAGGTAGAACCTGGACTTGAAACTTGGTTTTGTTTCAAATCCTGCTGCTTTTCCTCTCTCCCACACAGAAACCTTTTCCTCACCAGTGTGGGCCTGAAACCTCCAAGATGTTATCCTCAAGCCCTGAATGTCATGGTCATCTAATTCCCTTGAAGAACCAGCACTTGCAGAAATTCCCCAAACCAGCCAGTGTGAAGGTGGGAGCTTTGGTAGTACAGCTCCCCTCAGGGCCAGGCCCGTTTCCTCCAGGACCCCCCGAGACCACATCTCTCATGCCCCTCACAAGCCCCTCTTCTTTTGGGCGCCCATCTCTGCTGTGTCCCCGGCCATGTCTTGCCCTCCCTGCTCTAGAGGGACCTCCCTGTGGTCTTCGGTTACCCCCATACGTGTGCGACTTCCTGTCTAGAAGTTCGGCTCCGATCACACTCCATGCTTCAGACTTGTGTCCGCCTCCTTCTGAGCAGCTCTGCTTATGTGTCTCAGAGATGCCTCAGATGCGGTGTGCCCCAGCGTGGACCCCTGTGCTCCGTGACCATTCCATCATGTCAGACGGCATCCCCTCCCACTCAGATCCCGCCGAACAGCCTCCTCATGTCTCTGGGACATCCCTGTCCGTCTGTCTGTGCTGCTCACAGCGCACTGGCCCTTTCTGGCTCAGCCCCTCTCACCGGGCTGGGGCCCTATTGCCTCGTCCCTCCGCTGCTCCAGCTCCTACGGGCTCCTCAGAACCTCCTGCCCTGTATGGTCTGCCACTTGCCTCCCCGTCCCCTTCTTCCGCGTCCTCCACATTCCAGCACTGGACCCACCACTTCCTCGCAGAACAGAGTCCTCTTCCCCTCTGTGCCTGCCTTCCCCATCTTTCTCTCCCTCCCTTGGGTAAGCCCATGGTCTGCAGCATAGATGTCTCCTCCAGAAAGCTGGAGATCTCTTCCTGTCCCTGAGCTCCCCAAGAACCCTGTGGCTTCTCCCTCGTAGTGTGAGCGTGTCACGAAGGACAGTACTGTTCACTCGGTTGTCTCCTCCAGAAACTGTCTCCAGGACTGAGCTGGTGCTCAGCACATCGTACATCCTCAAATATGCGTGATGAGCGATGACCACACAGACACGGTTGTGTTTACAGCACAGCACCATCCAAAGAGTTGGAAAGAATCACATGCCTGACAGCTCGGCTTCTCCAGCGCCTGAGAGCCGCTCCTCTGGGTTAGGGAGTTGGGCTTAAGAAACACCTGTTAAAATACAACCGTGTGATACAAATAATTCATAATGTTGCATTCACACAGATTATTGTTTTTCAATACAGTGTTTTGTAAGCTAAAGCAAAATCCCGAGAAAAGCTTCTGCAGGGGCCAAGGTCTGCAGAAACAGTGATGGTTTCGGGTGTTTGGTGGATCCCAGCTGGAAGGCGAGAGAGAAGGAGTGTGGCCTGGAGGAGGGGAGGGTGCGGGCGGAGGCTGCAGGGCACACACTGCCACGGCCAGGAGTCCAGCCCTGTCAGGCAGCCAGAAGGTGTTTTCCAGGCAGCGTCTTGGAGATGCTTCACTTCTGAGAATATGTGAGATCCCATCCCTTTTCCTTCAGCTGAGGAAAGTGTGTCTGCAAGCAGCAGCTCCCACTGTTTTTTCAGATGAAAGTTAGACTTGAGAGGAAAGTGATCATGGCGTGAAACTTTCATTGCCCATTCATTTGTCCATCAGCGCAGAAGCAGAAGAAACCCGGTCAGGTAACTGCACTCATGGCTTCTCCTCTGTGTCTCTTTCTCTCTGCAGTCGTGCCAGGCTGACCTCGTGAAGGACAACGGCCACAAGTACTTCCTGTCGGTCTTGGCAGACCCTTATATGCCTGTAAGGATAAGTGCCATTTCTCTTTCGGACAGTCTTGAGATCTGTGTCAGATGTCCCTGCTCACACGTCACGCCACTGCGGCGCCTTCTTACGAGGGCCTGGGAGAAAGGTCGCCCCTCCCCATGGATCACCCAAATAAAGAGGGCTACGGGGGGGCCACGTCCACACATGTGGCCCCTGCCACATCTCAAACGTTGCCTGTGCTTAGTGCTGTAGTGGTGTGGCCACTGCACTTCTGTCTCTAAACAAGAGACACGGGCGGCCTGTTTGGTGTGGCTTACATGAGTCTGTTTTCACTGCACATCTTTGCAGTGCAGTAAAGTTTGCTCTTCCAGCATCTGTCCGCTGAATTGGATTAGTGAGTGCTCGTACATCTGTAATGTGATAATACAGGTGCCTATGACAGTCCTGGAACATGATAAGATATTGATGTGCCTTATTTCAGGAAGGGAGGAAAGGAAGAAGGACAGAAGAGGTCGTTTGAAAGTTTAAATTTTAGGGCCAGCCCGTGGCTCACTCGAGAGAGTGCAGTGCTGATAACACCAAGGCCATGGGTTTGGATCCTGAAAAAAAAAGAAAGAAAGAAAGTTTAAATTTTAAATTTATTGTATTAAATTGTTTAAAGGTTAGTAATCCATGAATAGGGTATATGGTCACATTCTATAAATGTGCTATAATTAATTTCTTTATTCCCTGCCCCTAGCTCCAAGCATAGTAATGAGAATAAAATAGTTACCCAAAAATAATTCTTCAATATGACTTAATTTCTCCAGAATACCTAATTAACTATAACAGCTTGTTTACACAGTCTTAGGTGTCTTTGATTATATAAAGGAACTTTTGTATGTAATTTCACCCTCTAGTTGGTTTTTTAAAGTAAATGATTAAGGGAAAAAAACATTATAAACAGGACTGTTACATAAAAGATAAATAGTACTTATGTGCTTTAACTTAAGTGTTGCATTTAAACATCATCATAGGCAGTTAAGGTTTATACTTTATGTGAGTATTGGAAATAATCACTTCCCTGTTCTTCAGGGTAAGCAGGAATACAAATCAAGCAAATGAAAAAGAATGGTAAACTGGCAATTTGCAGCAAAATGACGAGCTAAGCTGACGTGAATGGTCCCCACATCAACTACCTACATGTTGAAGTTTTGAGGACATTGCAAAGTTTGAAAGAAAGAAAAGGAAATCCCCAAATGCCAAAGACTGAAGAGAGAGGTCCAAGGAGAGCCCCTGGTGCACAGCGAGCATCGCCAGCATGTGACCTTGAGGCTTTCCACGCTGCACCAGACCTGAGTCCTCTCGGGGCACCAGGCGCAGGGTGGGCAGCGTGGCCCACGTGACACCCCCACTCAACTGGGAGCCTGCAAGGCAGGCCCTGTCCCCTCATTTATAGAGGTCGAGCAGAACTGCCCCCTGCTTCTGAGACGTTTACCATTTGTCCACATCTGTGCCGAAGGGAATGAAGGGCCTTCATGAGAAGTTGAAACCTCCAATCTGTGCCATGCCTAGGTGCAGGGTCTGAGTTTGCATGAGAGTCACAACCAAGAGATTAACACAGAAACCAGGTCAAGATGCTCGAGATCTCCTGGGGTCCTGGAAGGAGCAGGTGCAGAACCTTTGTGCAGGGACACTTACACCTCCAGGGCATGGGGGCTCCAGCCAGAACCGCAGCCTGCCCTCAAGCCCACAGTCAAATGACCCACCGTAAGGGAAATGAGCTGAGCTCGTTGATAGAACAGGACCTAGCAGAGTGGGCTGAACAGATTAAAAAGTCAATGTAAGTTTAAAATGATTAAATAAAAACAGTAAACCATTGTGTTGTTTCTTCAGAAACACTTTTGGGCCTATTACAAGAAAATGGTACATTCTGTGTTTCAAGTAAACAGGCAGATCTGGGGGGGAAAAAACTTGTAATGGAAGGAAAGACAGTCACTGTCAGTGAAAACTCTCACAGGAGAATTAACAGCAGAGCAGACACCGTCAGTAAATGACGTCAGAGAATGAGTGGGGAAGTCTGGCATGCAGCACAGGAGAACACGAAAGAGACCAGAGCGACCTGATGGGAAGGCCCACCTCACGGCGTCGCTCCGGGCCAAGGGCTGGGGAGTGCAGGGCAAGCAACCTCCGAGTGCACTCACGGTGGCTGGGAACTCTCCAGACGTGAGGAAAGAAGTGACTTTTCAGGTTTAAAAAGCACGGTGCATCCTGAGAAGGTTAAATGAAAACAGACCCATGCATAGACGTACCACGGCAAAAGCAGCAAATGTCAGAGGCTCCATAAGAAGTCTTAGAAGTAGCCAGGACAAACAGGAAGCATCTTTGCGAAGGAGTAAAGAGCAGGCACAGACAGCAGAAGTCAGGGGGCAGCCTTCCACGTGCTGGGGAAGGTGCTGTGGGCCCAGAGTTCACACCAGCTAGGTCATCATTCAGGAACGAGGGCGGAGGAGATGTTTCAAAGACTGCAGTTTTCCACTTTCTGACCCCCACAGGAGATAGCTATGAAGACCGTGTCTCAGCAAGGAGGGAATAAGGGGCACAGGAAGCGGCGGGAAGCACAGAACCCTACAGCCATCCGGCAAATCTAATGAACATTGCAGTGAAAATAAATAATGTTAACAGCCGCTAGTGGGAGGGGTTCAACATGAGGAGGGATACTGGATTTAAGGCAATTTAAGAGCCTCGCACTAATCCCAGGGGAATATAGAACAGATTAGACTCATCATGCATGTGAGTCTAACCAGTGAGGCATTGTTAAAAAGGTAAAGGTAGATATGTAAGACTTCTAAGTCAGTAGAGGCTCAGAGGAAAGGAAAGAATGAAAATGGATCAGTTCAGTAGAAGACCAGGAAGGAGGGGCCGGCCCGGTGGTGCACTGGATAGTGCACCGCTTGGGAAGCGCGGCGCGCTCCCGCCCGAGGGTTCGGATCCCACCTACAGACCGGTTCCCGCTCACTGGCTGAGCGAGGCGCGGGAGCAACACCGAGGGTTGCGATCCCGTTGCTGGCGGGGGCAACACTGAGGGTTGCGATCCGTTGCCGGACACGGACAAAAGACAAAAAAAGACCAAAAAAAAAAGAAGACCAGGAAGGAGAAAAAGGAAGCAGACTTAGAACACTGTATTCGTGCATTTCAGTACCAGTGCACTCGACAAGAGGACNGGCAACACTGAGGGTTGCGATCCGTTGCCGGACACGGACAAAAGACAAAAAAAGACCAAAATAAAAAGAAGACCAGGAAGGAGAAAAAGGAAGCAGACTTAGAACACTGTATTCGTGCATTTCAGTACCAGTGCACTCGACAAGAGGATGATGTCGCTTAATAGGATTGGACAGAGGTGAGGGGGGCGCGATCAGGGAACTTCACACTGATTAACACGGGCGCTTTATGACAGAGGGACGGGCCCGCACCTGCCCGTAGCATCAGTACTTCAGGGGGACAGTGTGCTCCCTCAGAGGCGCAAGCCCAAAGCTGTCAGACCCTTTCTGAGAAGGCTGTTTTCTTTTGAAGAGTCAGATCAGAAAACTACAGTCAGCTGGCTCTCATTACGGTAGTTATGCGTCAAGCTTGTGGTAAAGATTCCGAAAGCATACCATTGTGCTTTGGGAATGATGAGCTTCCACCATGGGGGAAATGCAAAACCGAGGCTGACTTTTGTTTTCCAGGCTGAACACAGGACCATGACGGCTTTCATTCTCGCGGTGATTGTCAACAACTACAACACAGGGCAGGTGAGTGTCGCGGAAGCCCCCAGCCACCCCAGAGCCCTTCCTCTGGCATTGCAGAGGAGGTTACTCGTTGTCAAATGCATTTGGAAGCAGAGCTGCAACCCCAAGCTGCCATATTTATAGAGGAAACTGTGGTTCTGAATGTCTGATGAAGCAGCCTCAGGAAAGAGCACCCGGGGATGCCACAGGGGGCATGCTCCGCAGAGGCCCAGACCCTCCATTCAGCTGGCCATTCACGGGGTATGTTTGCAGGCTGGATTTAAATGAGGGAAGCTGAGCAGATCTTGTGATGTGATTGAGCAAGGCCTCCCAAGGAACGGGCACTGTCACCCCAGCCCCCACACCCCTGGCCCCAGGTCCGAGGGCCAAGGGCCACCCATCTGTGTCATGTCCACTCCTGCAGGAAGCCTGTCTCCAGGGGAACTTGATCGCCATCTGCCTAGAGCAGCTCAGCGACCCCCATCCCCTGCTGCGCCAGTGGGTGGCCATCTGCCTGGGAAGGATCTGGCAGAATTTTGACTCGGCGAGGTGGTGTGGCGTGAGGGACAGCGCTCACGAGAAGCTCTACAGCCTCCTCTCTGACTCCATCCCGGAGGTGAGTTAGGCCGTGGTGTTGATAGTGCTGCTCGTCAAGGGTCGCATGGGAACAGCGCCGAGGCCTGCCCATACTCACGTGTGGCCTTGCGTCCACAACCACCAATGGCTGCCCCGAGTGACCAGGCAGCACCGTAGGACCTTAGTAACAAGGCCATCATGCGGTTGATGGTCTTCACTTGAGCTAAGGATGAGCTCCGCCCGCAGTGGGATGGCCCCGTGGAGTCTCAGGTGACAGGCACCAGCACCTGGTGCCTGCCATTTCATCTCCACTTTACAGAGAGGGGCATACAGTGTCTCAAGCCTCATGCAGCCTGGAGAAGGGCTGGGGCACTGCCCAGTGCCCTCACCACTCCCCAGCCACCTGGCCAAGGGAGGATGCCTGCCACCAACCCCACCCAAGGCCCTCAGTCCCGGGTTGCTGGGAGTGGGTGGCACATTCGCCCTAGCCCATCTCCAACCCGCTGGTGGGTCCGAGCCTCTGGTGCTTTGCAGTGGCCCGGCACTCTCTCCTCCTCTCTCCTCTGCTCTGTTCTGCCACTGTGTCCAAAGATTTCTTTGCAGATCAGTTGCTCACGCTCCAGCCTGTCTTAGGCTTTGGACTAGGCAGCTGGTGCCAGTCCATGCTCTGGTCCACTAACTCTCATGCCCCTTGGGGGTCAGGGACACAGGGCTTCTCTCTGAAAAGAGGGGTCCTTGTGGAATTGCTTCCTCAGGGAGATATGTTTACTTATTTCCCATTTTATTTTCCAAAGGGCTTAAGGCATCAAACAAAAACTCAGAGTGTAACATTGCTCTGAAAAAGTGAGGAATGGGGAGGGGAGGAAGAGCAAGGACTGAACGGCAAGTGGAGGCGAGGCCATGCCGGCAAAGGATGCAGCCCGGGGCCAGTGTGGGCAGTGGTGGCTGGCAGGTCAGAGGACGCAGAGTAGTCCCAGCTCTGCAGTCACCAGTGTCCCCGAGATATCAGAGGGGCAGCAGTCAGGTGAGGCACAGGTGTCCCTAGGCCTGACATTGCACAGGCCCACCCTCCTTACTTGAGCTGTGCACAGACTCATGCCAAGCGGAAAGAAATGCTGTTTTCAAAAAGCTGTGCTAACATGGGGAAAATTTATTGGGGAAATGTCCGTAAACGTGAAAAGTGTCATTTGAAGTGAAAAGCCAGTGTGGTTCTGAAAAATATGGGGCTGTAGGGGCCGGCCCGGTGGCGCACTGGATAGTGCGCCGCTTGGGAAGCGCGGCGGCGCTCCCGCCCGAGGGTTCGGATCCCACATACAGACCGGTTCCCGCTCACTGGCTGAGCGAGGCGCGGGAGCAACGCCGAGGGTTGCGGTCCCGTTGCCGGTCCCCGGTCCGGTGCGGGGGCAACACTGAGGGTTGCGATCCGTTGCCGGACACGGAAAAAGACAAAAGACAAAAAAAAAAAAAAAGAAAGAAAAATATGGGGCTGTTTAGGAAGTATCTACAACACTCACCAGGCTTTAGAGAGCAGCTTCAGGAATTGTCAGCGTTGACCTGCCCTTGGAACAGTCACTGGGGTAGAGCTGGATTAGAGGTTAAACCAGTGTTTTCATTCAGAAATGCCTTCACTTGCAGTAGATTGAAAACCGAGAACAGAAAGCATCAGAGGAAATGATTAGGTGTAATTGCTCATTAATCTGCCTGTTCCCAGGTAACGTTTTGCTATGTCTTCTGCATTCAGCTACTGGAAAGTAATTGTACCCCTCCACCCTTGCTGTGTGGTCAGTGCAATCACAGCTGACATAGAAAACGTCCCAGAATGATTCTGGAGTCTTTGGTCATTGAACAGCTGCAGGACTCATCAGTACTTGTAATGTGGCTGTGCTGGCTGTGTGCATTGGGTTGGGGCCGTGCAGCATGGTCCTCACAGCGGCATCACAGTCAGAACCACATCCAAGAACTGGAGGAGCCTGTGTTGACAGGTGAGGGCCCGTAGGGGCACTGGGCCTGGCCTTGAAGGACGGCAGAGAGCCAGCTCCACTGCTGGGGAGGAGGGAGTCTCGGGGATGGGGCTGTGGCAGAAGGCTGCCTCCCACCCTGCCCTCTTGCCACACAGATGGCAAAACTGTTTTGTGAACCAGGAGGACTCTCTTTAGAGGCTGCATGTTGGATTTCGTTGGGGATAGTGGACCCTACAACCTTTTTCAGAAATCTCTACCATGTGTTTGTCAGTAAGCCACGGGTCCAAGCTAAAAAAAATTATAGCCACTGTGCTCGATCTGAGAGTGTTTGGTGGAGAAAGTGGCAGTCCTGCCTAAAGCTTTACATGGTGGGCTGTTGTGAGCTGCCCACTTGTGCATTTCATGTCAAACTGTGGTTGGGGAAGTCCTTGAAAACGCAGTGCCGTGTGTTCCCGAGGATGCCAGCACCTGCTGCAGCACACATCAGTCTAGGTCTGTGGCCCCAATACAGCCATGAGCCGTAGACCCCTGAGCGGCAGGAGCAGAGCGTGGCTTGGAGCAGGCCCCTGCCCCTGCCGCCTGTGAGCTTGGGCCACTCCCACCCGCTGGGCCTCTGTCTCCAGATCTACAGAGCAGAGGTCAAGACCAGATCCAGCTCATGAGCGACTGCGCTAAAGGACACAGAACCAGGTTCTGCACCTGGGCAGCTCTTTCAGAGCAGCGATCAGCTCACCCTGCCCCTCAAGGGCCACTGCTTACCCCATGGAAACACGCACCTGTTGGGCACCCGCGATCTATGTTGATGAAGCTGGCAAGTGTGAGTCAGCTCACACACCTTCCAGAAGTGTTCCGTCTCAAGCCCTCCACCCCAGCTACCCCCATTTCTCTCCTCCTCTGCATCCCAAACTGTGTCTCTCCTTTGCTCCCAAGCTGCTCTTGTCACTGTCGCCGTGGCCCCCCTTCCCCTCGCCAAGGTCAGTTCTCAGCCTGAGTCCAGTGTCCCGCTCTCCATCCAGGGCCGTGGATGCCCTCCCCACATGCGCGTGTGGCCCTGACCCCTCCTGCTTTGGGGTTCCTCAAGAGTCACCCTAGTGAGGTCTGAGGTCGTGTGCAAGGAGAAGCGGCGCCCTGATTTGTTCATCTGTAGTTCCCACCTGTGCCCCCCAAAGGTGAGCTCCTCCAGGACAGGGCTTGGGGCGCCCTGTCCCAGCACGTGGACTTGGCATGCGAGCAGAGCTGGCTAAGCGTCTGCCAAAGCCCTCAGGGTCTGCCGTGCTCTCCTGCGCTGTGGGCGATAAACGCTCGCCCTTCCCAGGTCCTGCCCCAAAGACCACACCCCACTGCTGGAAGCTTCTCTGAGCTCCACCCTGAGTAGGGGTGCCCAGGAGCTATGAGGTGCGTCCACCACCACCGCCAGGGCCAGGCTGTGTCCTCCCCCCCCACGTCCAAACCCCACTGCACACGTGCCGTTCACAGTAGTGTCGCTGTGTGTCACATACGTCTTGCTGCCAGCTTCAGGACGGAGGTAAATGTTTCAAGCAGACACAGCCAGACCTGCCAGAAGGCTGGGAGACGGAAAGCGTCCGGACGGTGGAGCTTCCAGTGACTGCCAGCATGAAAACATGAGTTTCATAGTCCTCACAGCCAGGAAACCTGTTGGTTTTTCACTCATTTTAATGGTCTTATCAATCACGTCAGTCACAGCAGCAATCAGCATCCGTGATAACCTTTGGAAGTGAACACAGAAGCAGCCACGGGCTGGGAGTGCATGCCCCCTGTGCCGCGTCCTCTCTCTGGAACATCACATGGTCCTACCTCTCCGCAAGCAAGGCTGGGGCTCTGGACCCTGCACTCTTCCTACCTCGTTCTCTGGCTCTTCCTCTCCCTGGGCCATTAGCCAGGGCCTTCACATGCTTGGAGATTAGGGCCCCTTCATTCCCTCCTCAGGGCAGCGTGTCCCCACGGTCTCACCTCCCCACTGGCCACAGAACCCAGCCTCCGGCGGCCAGCCCTCTCCTCCCAGACATGCTGCTTAGTTGCCCACATCCAGCCCTCAGCATCCAAAACCAGACTAAGGCTCTCTTTCCCACACCCAGCTCTCCTCCCAGACATGCTGCTTAGTTGCCCACATCCAGCCCTCAGCATCCAAAACCAGACTGAGGCTCTCTTTCCCACACCCACACCTCTCTAAGACAGCCTGCCCCGCCCTTGGTCCTGCCTTGGCCGGGACCCCTGTGCCCTTCCTGGGCTTAGCTCTCCTGTTTACCACATCTGCTACTTCGACATCTTGCTCCAGCCACACAGCCCTGTGGCTGCTCTCTCTTCTCCCCGTGCTTACAGCTCCCAGGCCACTCTGTCCATAGCATGCCACCCTGCGCTTCTCTAGGCATAACTGCAGGCTCCACTGATAATTCCCTCTTCATGGCCAGATGGCACGGCAGGCTTGGGCGGCAGGGCTGGGATGTTGAGCCACAGCATGGTGACTTCATGCAGGTACTGGGTGGCTTTTGGTTGCTCATCAGGACTAATTCTAGCTGCAGAATTAATTTTTCTAAACAGTCAGCAGAGCCCAAAGCAGCCCCCGTGCTAATGACTGAGTCCGATGGACTCATATGAGATGGTGAGGTGCTCAGAGAGAAAACCACAGCAGCACCGTCGTGGGCAGGGCTGCCCTCTCGGGAGGTGGAGCTCGCTGTCTGGTCATG